>NC_056474.1:14867364-15144864 GCF_008729295.1 Plectropomus leopardus
AGGAATGGTGGTCTCTCTTCACACAAATACAAATATCTATCATTTCCAATTTATGCTGTGAAAAACAAGCTTTAATACATGTTCGATTTTCATACGTTGGTTTCTTTTCTAAATGCTACTGCACTCTCATGTGCTTTGTTGTGTTATTGTTGTCAGTAATAACTATAACATCATCATCATCTTTACTAATCTGTTGTATCTTATCATCCCAGTTATCATGGTTATTCTGGCTTTCTTTTGTTTTTTTAAACTAAAGAAAGTATTTTTTTCCAATTACTATTATTTTTTTCTCTGTCATAGTTTGATCTTGAATGCACTGTCACACTACCTGCTCTGGTGTGAGGGTAAGACTGAATGTATTTGATAGCTCTCTGTGTTGGACTCCAATGGAAACAGAGCGCTTCGGGTGGGATGTAATTTACTCAGGTGTGTACTGTAAGTGTGACTAATCGGAAAGATAGGGCTGCTTCAGGTACTCCAACATGAACTCCCCTATATTGTTTTGCAATGACGGGACAAGACTGATTCAAGCAATATAATAGAGAGCAGTCTAGTATGTCTCTAAACAATAGTAATAACAAGCTGACAGCACATCCCTGTGGCCGGTGTGTTCGTCAGCAGAGAAGGATGACAAAGAAAGTTGTACAAGTAGGTATAAAAAGTCAAAGGAAAGCTGTTTTGCTTCAATATACTCTTTAACATTTGCAAGAATTATTAGGTTTTAAGTCAAGAGATGTCTAAACTTGTCATAGTATTCTCTCCAAAAAGCCAAGGGGACGATAACGACCAGCATCAGCACTATGAGCCATGGCCAAAAAACGGTCACATTTTGCACCTCAAGAAACACAGACCCCTTTCTCTGCTGTTCGCTAGGCTAAAAATATAACCATATTAACAGTATTCATGCCTTTGAACTATATGGATAAAAGCTGTTTTTATCTCAGCAAGACAAAGAAAGTTGTTCAAGCAGGCCCGGCAGTGAGGACATGTGTTGACTAGTTTTCAAGACTATTTCTGTTACTTTTATTGTGAAAGCATTCAAGATTTCTCAACACTGGTGGACAGGGTGCCTGACTGTTTAATAATTACTGACCTGACTTGTTTTCAATATAAGGTCACAATCATCACGACTTTCCCATCACAATGGAAGCAGAGCATCTCATTGAGGAACCAGTTTGTCTGGATTTAGCCGGGGTTTGGGGAGGATGTCTTATCATCCCGGTGAGGGTATACAGTCTCCACTCCCCCCCTGGTTTTGTGACCCATGAAATGAGCCATTTGCTGCATTGTGGAGGAAAGCTTCTCTTTCATAAATCAACATGCTGACAGGGCTGTATAAACAAGGTGAATTGACTGGTACACCGCGTACCCCATGTGCGCTGCATAGCTCATTCCTAATCCCCAATTAGTTTGTCTAACTCAGGAAGTCCTACAAATGTTCCGTGAATGGGGCCAGACATAAAAAGGCTGGCCGCTCACTGTCCAGCACCCGTTGCACAAAGCCTGGCCACCCGTGTGGTTATTTAAGGAGGTCGGGACCGGGTTGATGGTGTTTATATCATTATTAAAGTGGTGTACAGGTTAAGAAAGTTGACAATGAGATAACAGGAGCTGAGGCAAAGCATGAATATCGCATGACTGGAAGAGTTGATGCTCAATTTTGAGAGTGAATAAAAGATTGTTTCGAATATGGGGAGAATAGGTCCAAAACTTTTTTATGCAACGTTTTGATGCATATTTTAGCGAAAGTTTATCTCCTATATCTGGTAAGTTGGGGGTATGTACAGTAAATAGCACACATTCAGTTGCACAGAGCAAACCGCAGTGGTATATTATCTCGGATCTGGTGTTCTACTTGGGGCCCGGGTTCATAGCTGGTGCAAGTTACCTGCGAGAGCTAACTTTAGATTAGTTCAACCTCCACAGCACCTACAGCATAACGGTGATACATACAGTATAGACGTGACACCGAAAGTCAACAGGCAAGACCAGCATATAGAAGTATCTTTTTATAAAGGTTTATATTGGTGCAAATGAGATACATGTGGTTTAAAGCAATGCATGAAATTGGATGTACTCAATGTCAACAGGTGACAGCAGAAAGAGAGGATTTAAGAAAGGGATGAATCAAGAGAGGAGGTTAAAATAGCTGATATGGGAACACGGGAAAGGAGAGCACTTTTCGGGGGCGTTTACTGATGTATGAAAGGGCGAGCAAAGGCTTCGGTTGTATGTGATATTAAGTATAATTTATTATTTTTATGTTTGCAGATGATTTCACTGCATTGGAACACGCTCATATATGCATTATGAATTGTGAGATGAACTAAAAAAAAAATATGCATTGATAATTTAAAAAAAAAAATCAGAATGAAGTTAGTGATTGTTTAAGAATAAAGACTATGTTATCAAAAACTTTTACCTACACGCAGTGATTGATTCAATGTGTTGTTGAGCATGACTGACAGCTGTTCTGTGAATCTTTTTTTTCTATTTTTTTTTTTTTTATTAATGTCACTCTTTGCAACAACAAGAGAGGCAGCGGGATAAACATACAAACTAAATCCATCAACGTGGGGCTTTTATGCAGTTCAAATTCAGAAAAATCCAATCCGCTTCCTCTATCAATTCACCGGGGGTGATTTATCTTCTCACTAGCCCCTAAATCCGATGTGTCATTTTGGGATGGCGGTCCCTCGCCCTTAATTCTCTCGTTGTCATGGAAACAGACCTTCTGTGCCGTCTGCAAGGAGAATGAGGAGGAGGAAGAGGAGGAGGAGGAGGATGAAGGCTCCCCTGACTTTCAGGACGTGGCTTGTCTTCTCTCCTGCGTGATGGCTGCAGCACAGAGAACAGCAGAGTTGGGGGGGGGGGGGTAGTATGTTTTCATTTTTTCTATTTCTGTGCTTCTCTCAGTTACAGTAAACGGCTGAGGAGAGTGAAAATTTGTCGGTAGCCACAATTAGGTGAAGAAATTGGGGTGAAAGAGAGAAGAGAAGAACAAACAGATAGAAAGCAAGTAAAAGGTCGAGTGTGAGGGATTTAGGGGGATATTTTGGATGAAATTGTATTTAATATAAGTATGTTTTCTTTAGTGTATAGTCACCTAAAAATCAGAGCCCTTGTGTTTTCGTTACCTTTGAATGAGCTGCTTATAACTAAATATGGATCAGGTCCTCGTTAACAGAGATGGCAACGTTGCACCGCCATGTTTCTACAAAGGCCCAGAACGGGCCAACCAAACACTCTAAAGGACCAGTCGCATTTTCACATTGGCCACGCACCAGTTTGCAGCCGCTGTGCGATGAGAGCGTCAAAAGAAATGCAATGGTTTTAACGTCAAACTGTTTTTTTCAGAGTTTTTACTGGTTTTCATCACTAGGCCTGGTTTTGTTTTGGTTTCATTGTTTGTTTTTGTAAGATCCAGATGTTCACCATAACATCTGGATCTTACGTTTTCAGAGAAAACGGGTGAGCAGACATTAGTAGTTGCAAGGCAAGCAGCAGTCTGTGACAAACAAAACCAAGCATGGGAGAAACACTAATTTGTAATGTGAAAACTGCTTTATTCAGTGTTTTTAGCACTTTTAATGACCTTGGCTATTTGTTTTGGAGGGAAGAAACCCATGCAGATAATTCGGCTCGCACTAAGAACCTCCTGAACAATGAACACTGAAGGAATTCTCAGCGGGAGAAGTTTCAAATACACCCTCTGTGGTCTTTATTAGACTCACCAGGCTTTCAAGTACAACCAAAACCAGATTTTTTTATCCAGGAGACAAAAAATTGTGTCCCGTGCAAAACCAAAATGTTGTTTTAAAGTAACGTTAAACCAAAACATGATCTTTTTCTAAATCTAACCAAATAACGCTTTGCAGAAATTCAGGCAGGAAGACTCTTTATGCTCTCATTTCATTCACAAATCTTTCTGACTCACTCTACGGCTTCTGCCTGATCAGCTGTCTATGGGCGTCACTCCAAATTAATCCAACCAGATTCTGCCATGATCTCCCTAAGCCAATTATACTGTTGCTGTCAAACTTTAAAACCGTTCTCCTCCCTGCTGCTGCCAGTCGTCATTTCAGGATGAACAGATGCAACCCTCTTCCACCCCGTTCATCTCCAGTCATCAGGCATCCAGTGTGCGGTCCTGCTCCGCATCCCATCAGCCTCATCTTCAGCCGAATCCCTTCACATCCACAACCAGCGTCTAAACTCAATCGGGGGAATATTTCAAAAGTAACCATGGTGCACATGTGCCTGAAAATAACATTTTATTGCAGTCCAAATGTGAATCACCACAAAAGAGTCAAAAAAAGCTCACGTTTGATCACAATCAATATACCGTCTTGTCCACTGCATCCAGCTCTGTGATTAACTTTCAGTAAGTGCAGAAACAAGTCAAGGTCAGCCACTCAGACACCCATGGGATTTGGAAGACCAAACGGGGTCATCTCTTTGGATACACAGACGGAGAGCTGCAAACGGCCTGACAGCCGCTCCGCTCTCCTCGTTTCTCCTCTCAGCTACAGCTCTGACTGTGGCCTCTGCTACTCCCCTCACACTGACCTCTCCTCCCCCATCCTCCCCTCCTTTCCTCCTGTATAGAAGAGACAACCGTGGACTCAATGTCTGAATTAAAGCAGATTACTTTAAAGGGACAGTTCTCCTAAAATCAAATATACATATTTTTCCTCTCACCGGTAGTGCTATTTATCAGTCTGGATTGTTTTAATGTGAGCGGCGAGTGTTAGAGATATCGGCTGTAGAGATGTCTGCCTTCTTCTCCAATATAATGGAACTACATGGCACCTGGTTTGTGGTGCCAAAAAGTGCCAAAAAATACATTTGCAAAAACTAAACAGCATTGTCTCAATCCAAAAACCCAAGTTACTCAAGATAATCCAGACCCTGTTGTGATGTAGGAACTACTTTCTTCCTACCAAACTGCACCCGCCAACTGCATCACCACACAGAAGAAAGCGTGCAGCTACTCATGGGCGTGAGGCTGACAGCACGACACGTAAACACACAGATGTAACATTAGTTAGCTCAGTAGTGCTAGGTGAGCTTGCAGTAGATGCTGGGGAGTAAAAATGCATGCTACTTAGATAAAAGTAATGAAGTAAGTAAGTTAACCCTTCAAAACCTGAGCAAACTGGTTCAATTTCTTAAAAATACACAAGGAGAAGGTAATGAGCAACTTAACAAGACATGGCCCCAAAATTAGCAAAAACATTAGTTGGAAAGTTACAAGAAAATCACCTGTAAATAAGGGGGGGAAATATTGAAAATGACCAAGACAAAGTGCTGATGAAAAATATATATATTTATTTTTTATATATCATTTTTTCCCCTGTAACATAATTTTAAACATATCATTTTTATAATTCAAAATAGTTTTTGGGACTTTCTGGGGGGGGAAATGTTTGAATAATATTTTATTAATTTGCAATTTGTGATACATTTCTTTCCCAGCTGACCATTGCCTTTTTTCCTTTCCTTTTTTTCTAACGAACACAAACCAATCAGAGGCTCAAATAGCTTGTGGAGGGCAGCACAAGAAAACTGATAGAAATATAAAAGAGTATATAATATACTATAAATAGATCTATTAAATTAAAGCCAAAAGGCTACAAAATGAGGTTCATAATCATGTAAAGGTACACCAGCGGAACAACACAGACTGTGTAACAACAACACCACACTGTCCTAATGAATATGTATTTTTATACAGACGTTAAAATTGACAGTTGAAGTCTGTGAAACTTGTTATCAATAATAATTAGACAACCACCTCCCCATGCAAAGCCTTACAAGAACTAACAAAAAAAAAAGCTGACAAAAACCACAGTTGCACAAAAATGGCCATCAACAGACAATAAACAGCCGTGGACACCATGGCAACAAAGCAACAGCAGAATAACGCATCACCGAGGCAATCAACACAGAGCAACAGCTGCAGCTCACAAAAACACACAAGAAAGCAAAAACAGCCTGTCCTCTGTTTGAGGCAGTTTTAGCCCCTCTGTAAAGTGCGTTGTTGTACTCACCTGTCTGAAGTCCTCCTCGATCTGCTGCAGCTTCTCTGCTCGTTCTTCCTCAAACTGCTGAACACGCGCTCCTCAGATTTAGAAAGTTTTTGGGGTTTTTTGGCTGAATTAGTCTCCAAATAAACACCAGGGATTATTGCCACAAACTCCAGAAGGCCTCACACTCCTCAATGACCGGAAAAAAGTCCCAAACAGCTGTAAAAGACACGCGCATGTTAGCATGTTAGGCGTTTGGCTAGACCCAGCATGCACCTGTGTGGGGGCGTTTGATTTGGGGCACTGGGGCATGCTCGCTGGGTGGTGCATTTTAGATTCACCTTTGTTGGCCAAGTATGTGTATAAGGAATTTGACTCCTCGTGCTTTTTTGTTTTTTTTGCATCGCTCCCAATGTACTCACACAGAGCTAAACATTGCAGTTTGAAACAACGAAAAAAAAAAAAAATAAAATAAAGGTAAAGAGTCAGAACTATTATCGACACGTGAATAAAGAGGTGTTGGCCCACATCTGAATATTATATAAACGTACATAAGCACCAATGACCAACAATAAAAATTATATGTTGCTTGATTTTAATTTTAAATCAGTGATTAATGTAGATGTCACATTGTTTGTTTGTTTTTTTTTGTTTTTTTTTTAATCTACTGCATGCCGAGATACAGCAGCGCTGCAGCATAAAGTAATCAAACAGGGCCACAGTGCATACTATTATGAGGGGCCCGAGAGCATGCACATTTTGATGCATGATCAAATGGAGCCTTGACACTGGACAATATCATCATGCATAATACCCATTAGTCCAAAATGTTTTTTAAATAGTTTATTGGGATAGCTTTTTAAAAAAAAACAAAAAAAAAAACAAAAAAACAAACATATATATAGATTGCCACTATTTTGCCAAAAAATGAAACCATGATCGAGGCAGGTTTGCATTTTAGAGGAAATATAGCAAATGTTATTGTCATTCATGTTATGTAATTTCTTTTCTGAACACATACTGTAAAATCTAACAAATTGATTTTGCTTGAAAATAATCTTGCCATGAATTTTTTAAGAAAATATAACAATTTTATTTTTACTTTATATCTGATTGTTAAGTTTACTTAAAATGTAGTTATATTTACTTAATTTTGTGAAGTTATTGCTACTTAAAGATAACAAGTACAATTAGCTTGATCTTTTATAAGTCTGCGACTCATTTTTGTTTTTGTAACATGTTGAAGAAAATACAAACATGACTGACTAGTTTACAACCAGCAGAATACCGATATATAGCATAGAAAAGTGGTTTGCTGAAGCTGCTAAAACATAGAAAGCTTGAATACATTAAACTCGTCTTTTTTTTAAGTTTTTACAACTTTTCAAGATCAAGTAAATGAAACTGAATTTTAAGTAAACTTAACTTTTAGATATCAAGCAAACATAAATTAAGATTAGCTAACAGTTAAATTTTTTTAGGTCACTCAGTTTCCTCGATGTTTTGAAGTGAAATCAACTTGTCAGATTAAACAGTACAGGCATATTTCCAACATGGCAATCTGAACCACCTTTAAGGGTCTGTTTTCCACCCAGCACAGTCTTGGCAGGCCTGCACTCTCTATGCCCCCCCTACCACACCCCACCAGCCCCTGTGCAACTGCACGACCTGCATTGTCTTTAATCACACCCTTGCATATCTGCACTGAAGATATTGCATCTCACAACCTGACACTTGACTGATGAAACTACACATTCAACATTTATCTTTGACAGAGTATCAGCTGACTGCAGAGTGTCCCTCTGTGGATATGCAGCTCTGTCCACTTTCATTAGTTTTGCCGTTTTGGTCATAAACCAAAGTGTTGGACAAATTAAAGTTTTGACATGATGGTGCTGGAGGAAAGGTATGGGATCACCAAAGTTATTGCAAGTTTTCCTGAGGGGGTAATGAATTTTTGTAACAAATTTCAAGGCACTCCATCCAACAGTGGTCAAGATATTTCACTCAAAACCCCAAATGAGATGTTTCAGTCTAGACCAAAGTGGTGGACATTAACTGCACACAAGAAATATGACAATCTAATATTGCCATTGAATTTGCTAAGTACTCTCAGAGCTGCCCAGACATCAAAGTATGAACTGTTTCTACTATTATTTCCTTTAGGTCCCTCAGGTCAGAATATCAGGTTCATATATCTCACATCTCAGTGGCAGATACAGTAGCTGTGGAATTTGATTATCCCCGCAGGCTGCCTGTGAAAACTGTGAACACACTGTGCACCTGAAATGAATCACTTAAATGCTTAAATCTAAATTCTTCATTTAACAGACAAAACAGGTGGTGGTGTTAAAAGTACAATAAATTGGTTTTGACTGGTTAAATACCAACCAGTGTATTTTCCAAAATTTTCATCCCCTGGTACCACATAATTCCTTTCTCTCCTTTTTTCTCTCAAACCATCTGTGTTAACATGCAGCAGAAGAAGGAGTGGATTTTATTGCATTTTAAAGGTCACAGCTGGCACAGTTTACAACATCTCTAAAACACAAAAGTCTCTTTGCCAGGATTATGTCAAATGCGTCTCTGTGTCGTGGGTGTCATAAATTACATTTTCTGTGTTAGCAGTATCTGCTGTCAAATTATAAATGTTCTTTGGGCTGTGTGCAACACTATAATGCCATGATAAAAGTGTAGCTAATAGCATGAGTGGTTAAGAGACAATGGGCCCCAGGGCAGAGACAGAGACTGTGTGGTGGTTTTGTGTGTCTTTGTGGTTGATATTTTTTCTCTTTGTAGTCATTTTGTGTCTCCTTATGGTTGTTTTATAGCTGTTTTCGGTCTCTGAGGTATTTTTATGTCTCTTTGAGGTAGTTCTTTGTCCTTTTTTGGTTGTTTTGTGTTCCGTTGTAGTCTCTTTGTGTCTCCTTGTGGCTGTTTTGCCAATTTTTGTATTTATTTTGTGTGTCGTTGTAGTTCCATTGCATTTCTTTGTAAACATTTTGTATCTCTTTGTGGTTGTTTTGTGTCTCTTTGGGGTCATTTTGTGTCTTTGTTGTCTTTTTGTGTCTCCTCATAGGTGGTTTGTGTCTCTTCAAGAGTAATTTTGTGTCTTTTTGTGGTTATCTTGTTTCATTTTGTAATATTTTGTGTCTCCTTGTGGTTCTTTTGTGAGTATTTGTCATCATTTTACAGCATTTTTTTTGAGTATATTCGGGTACATGTTAATTTTAGTGACATTTTGTAATTGAAGGCCAGAGGTTCCCCCGACACTTTGGCTCCCTGGGCCTGTACCCGGTAGGCCTGTTCAGTAATCCATCCATGGCTAATGGAGAAATTTTAGATTTTAGTCAGGACAACAATACACACATCTATTTATGGCCTGTACAGTTATTTATGCAGAACTGTACATGACTTTGTTTGTCTTTTGCAGACTCATGAGTACACAGAGTAAAAATATTCTTGATCTTGTATCCCAGGCATCTTTCTTCCCTCTCTCTGTCTACTTCTTTTTGTCCTGTTGTTTTGATATGGGCCTGTGCCACTGGGACTCCGCTTGTTTCTCTTTTCTCGTCCTCCCAGGGAGAGAATGAGGGAACTCCCACTCAGAAGTGGGGCGTTTGGTTCTGCTCATTAAAAATAATTGGTCTCTGTTCAATTAAGACTCAGTGATGCTCCTTTGATCTAGCTGGCTCAGTGTTTCTTATCTGTGTCTTTTACATCCAAATCAACTGCACAGAGTTGGCAAAACTATATTATAATTGGTTCTAATGTGTTTACTTCTGCAAGATGGGAGGGGGGGAAAAGGAGCTGCTTGGGAGTGATTATGTTTGAATGAAACGGGTTCTGATGGGTAAAGAGACTGTATCCAAGCCTCTGCTGTGGCACCTGAGAGAGTCCACTGTCCCAAAACGACAAAAACAGATTACTTTACTTTCCCTCTGCCTCTCCTCCTCTGTGTGATTTGGCCTCTCTTATTTGCAGATGAATACTGTGAGGATACCGGGAGCAAACATGCTCACTCGTACAAAAAGAGACACTTTACCGATTTTCAACCAGCTTTAATAATGACGGAATTTACATCATTTGGTGAAGTTTTGGTGCCTCTTGGGGCTGTTGCTCAAACTACAGGCTGTAATTTCATATTGCCCTCGATTGACCGCCGCCAACGGTTATATGACTGCACTGTCTATTTCTCACCTAAAATGTTTTCAGAAACATATTTTAATGTCCCATTTTGCCATGAGGACGAGAATTAGTAAACAAGGAATGGCTGCCACACTTCCTCCTGCAGTGAAAACAGAGGTCGAATAAACAGAGGGCGAATAAAAAGAGATCAAACGGTAAAACTAAGCAGCGCTGATCAAATATAAACCAAGATTTTGTTAGCCTAATGAGTTGCACATTCCTCGCCTCAAATTTTGTAAGAAACATGTTTTAGCTTACTGTGTAACTGTATTACGAGGTCCTGCTGGCCACTATAGCGAACCCCAGTAATGAGTCCTAAAACCTGGAAAGTTGTTAGCATTTCAGCACCTCCGGTTCCCTTGTATCAAAGTTAATGTTTTTTGGTTTTTTTTTATGGGTTTTTGGTTAGAAGCTTTAAATATGGTCTGTGGTTAACACAAGTTTAAGAGACTTTCAGTTTGTTCTCCAACATAAAATATGTTAGTAAATACCCCACTTGAAAACTTTGCAGCTTTTATGTCTTAAAAAAGGCAGTTGCTGAGACTACAGAACATCATCACGAACACCACTTTACAGCCTAGCAGTGGTGATATAACCATAGTGTAGTTAATTTTAGTCTAGCTGTTCACTTCTGGTGATTGCATTAAGGCCTCAAAAATCCAAAAAGTGTTGTTCATTTGTGACAATTATCTTACTGAACAAAATGTGTAAGTATGTGTAAATGTGTTTGTTTGCCACAGAGCTTTTGCCATAATCTAAAATCCAGTGGACAAATCCCAGAGGCTTTTTTGACAAGGGAACCAGGGCTCCATTTGATTCGAGTCGGCCTACAGAAAAACCTCATCCCTGGGGAACTCTAAGTGTTTCGTATGGACCAACCCACATTGTGCAACCCAACAGTGGGAGCATAGCATTGTGGTATTTGTAGGTTTTCTACCTCTTGTGCAATCACCCCTTCTTCATTTTCTCTAATCATGTAGCACTAATTTGAAAAGTATTTGCATCTTTCTGCTGCGCAGATGGCCTAGTTTTATGTGAGGTCCTTCTTTATATCGGTGAAATACTTCTTTTAGAGACATAAAACACATAGAAGTTCATGCACAGTGCACACATGCACCCACACACTCTGCAAGCCCACTCACCCAGCCGCCCACCCACACACCCACTCACACGCTTTGTATTTGTTACTCTCACACACTCCATCACTTTATTGAAGAAGCTCTGCAGTATGAGCATGTTAATGTGCTGGCAGTGGTTCCTGTTACAGGGGGGAGCTGTTCTGTTGAATCCCAATAGCCCAGGGACAGAAAGGATACTAAGCCAAGCTTTGACTGCAGTTATGCTCCAACACTGCCACTTTAATAATTTTCTCTCTCATCCCCCTTGCTCATCCTCTTGCACCCCTCTTTCCCTCCCTCTCTCTACTTTCTCACTTTCCTAATCTCTACTCCCTCTCCACCTCTCTATCCAATTTGATACATTTCTCCTCAATCTAGCCTTCTTTTTCTGCACCCTACATCTACTCTATTACTTTTTCCTGTGCACCTTGCCTGCTTTTTTGTTAAAAGTTAATGAGTTCATGCAATTCTCACCAAAACCCCCTCACAGTTCCACATGCATAATGCATATATGATGGAGATTTATGCAGGTCCTTTTAGGTATTCAATGCAGCTGAGCTACCTGAATGAATGCTCATCAGCGCGTTAATATGTGATATTACAGGACATATCATGCGCACACAGGCATGTATCTGGAAATATGCAAATGTAATAAAAGAATACCCCACTCACACCGATTCATGCAAAAATGCCACGCTCACAAAGTCTTTTGTCCCTGCAGATTGCATGCCAAAGCTTTGGTCACTGGCATAACAATTGAAGGAACATCAGAGGCATAGAAGATGAATGCTTGTCTGTAAAGATGGTTTGTTGCTCTGCTGGTCTACCTTGAAGATCAGAGGGAAACATCAAACACACTGCAGACATACAGTAAATGACATTTAAAGTCGATCTAGATTTAACAAAGAGAAGAACAGCCTCCTCTGCTGGAGTGAAAATAATGTGGCAAAGAGAAACTTACTGACAAAAGAGTGTCCATAAAGACAGAAACACCTTGATGTGTGATGAATGAATAAATGTGAGTGATCTTGGTTGATTTGAAGTGTAAGAGATGCACTGTCAAATACAACACTCATTTCTACAGGCTGTTGAAGCACAGTTGGTTGTCGAGGAAGCCTGCAGAGGTTTTCAGCTACTTGCAGGGCTCTTTGCACTTGAGCAGGGTAAATCCACAGTAAATGGTCATTTACTGATCATTAAATATTCAGTGGTTACTTCATTGTGACCACCTCCTCCAGACTGTCACGTGCACTGTAAATAATGCAGGTGTAGAGGTAAAGAGGCAAAGTATTGTTCAGTTAACTGCAAGAATTAGAATTCAGCCCAGAAACAGCAAATATATTGAGATTCACTATACTGAACAGAGTAATGTTTGCTCAGGATGGTAAAATAAAACATGAATGTCTAGATTTTTATTTAACAATTTATTATGCCAGATTTCCTTGAGTACTCCCTTCCAGTCGCCACTAATGATACACTAGAAGTGTGTGGTGTTGTGTTTTTCTGTTGAGACTCTGCCCTCTGCATGTATTTTCTTATTTTCTTCTTACATTTGGTGTTTGGGATGTTTGTGTACCCCCACAACAATAAGGTGGGGTTGGGGCCTTATAAAAAGGTGTCAGGCATCAAAAAGACTTAGCATGGAAACACCGTTAATATAATGAGTCAAGACACACTTTTAGTGTCTCTTTTAGTTGTTTTGTGTGTTATTGAGGTTGTTTTGCGCTTTGTGTTTCTTTGCAGTTCCTTTGCATCTCTTTATGGTCATTTTGAATCTCTTCCTGGTCAGTGATTTTTAATTTTTGTGATATTTTGCGTGGAGGACCAGGGGGCCCCTCTTACTCTTTGGGCCCCTGGGCCTGTACATGATATCTGTTCAGTAATTTAGTGTCTAGGATTATTCAATGAAATTAAAGCTGTATTTGTAGTCATCATAAACATCCACACACAGTTTGCAACAGTGTTTCACTATCTTTTATATTCACATGCAGTTTCATTCATGGTGCAAGCTAATTAGCTGCCTTCTCTCAAAATTACAAGTAATTTAATATCCCATCAACATAGAACATTTATATGAACATGAACAGCATGAAGCAGTTTTTTGCATTTTAAAACATCATGCAGTTGAAAATGATTGCAAAGCAGCGATAAATTAGCAGTCAAGAGTTAGCAGGCAGTCCAGGATTTCCAGAAGAACACTCTGCAGCCGACTCCACGAGTTGTCATGCCACCACTTAGTCCACGTCGATTCTTCTCCTGTTTCACCGTGTCTGTGGCTCCTTGGAAGATATTTCCAAACTTTTCAAATTTGGAGAGTTTATAAAGGATGTCCAATAAGCTCTGTCTCTCTGTCGATTCCTATGGAGGAAAATATTGACAGCATGTAAATGAATTCCAAGCATTCACAGGCTATTACATGTCAGTTATTGTGAAACACTGTACTTCAGGGAAATGGGAATTTCAGCCAAAACATAATCACTTTATGCCACAGAACTTCTGCATTTTTCAGAGCCAGAGAGGGAAATGCAAAATTGTGTTAGTGCTCTAATCTCTCATCTGCAATTTCATGGAGGTGCAGCTCTGAGAATCATCAATTGACAGTATTCGGGCAGGTAGCTCTGACAGAATCCTGAATGACTCACTGGGCATAAAATTACACTTAGATTACAGTAAATAAAATGTTTGCGTACAGATATGACCACATTTTATCCACTGATAAACTGTAGGCCTGCAGTGTCATCAAAGCACAGCCCTGGGGCCTGTTTTTAACCTCTGAGAGGAAGGATGATATTTTGTGTTGCACTATGGAACAGTTTATTAAGGAAAATAAAATCATCTTACCTCTGTGTCTTGTAACTTTCCAAGCCATGGCAACATGTCTCTCTGTAGTTGGAGGTCTTTAAACTCCTGCTCAGTCTCTGTATTTTTTGCAACACATGATGCAAAACACAAAAGTGCCAAAAAACACAAGATGTGGGCCATTCTTACTTGGGAGCTCTTGCTTGTTTGCTTCTTGCTGAGAGAATTCTTCTTCACTACATCCACTGCTGATGTCAGTGCCACAGTGAGACGTCTGTTTTTAAAGTGGCACCCTGGCCCAAAAAGGGAGGAGGAGTGTGCCGGTTATTTGCGTAAAAGACCAAATCTCAATTTTGTGTTTGCCTCCATCAATGCACTGAAGCGTGTACTCTGTAATTTACAACAGCCATTAGGAGTGAGACAAAAGGTCTAAATAAGGACATACTCCCCATCCTGGTCTTTCCCGGTGTCATCATTTACATAGACACACACTAGTCTGGTTGTAAATGAAGGTCATCCTGATGCTGTCATCGGCAAATGTGGAACATCTCTTCCACCCCCTTGTTTAAAAGCAAAGCCCTGTAAGGGAAGAGCAATGTGCACTCATGTAAAATAAAACATAAATGACGCCGACAACAACGTGGAAAACAATGATTTCATTAACACCACTGTGCTGTAAAAGTTGAATCCACGGGAAGCGCAGAGAAACTGGGATATCCAGGGGCCATAAAGGTCAACTTATCATTTATTACACCCTTGTGAGCTTGTTATGTTCATCTCTTTAATAAGATTTCTGCTCTGTTTCATTTGTCACAAGCTTTAATGATTTTGTAATGGCACATAAATCTGCAACTTTATTACATGGATTTAAGATTTAGTAACCTGTCCTTTTAAAATCATCCTGTTTATCAGGCAAATGCAAGTGTTATTAAGTGTTTTTTATTCGGATAAATGTAAAGGCAAAGTGGGTCAAAGTTGTAAATAGTGAATTCGGTTTGAAGCAAAATGGGAAAAACAAATCTAAGTGCTCCATCTCCTTTACCACTAGCAAGTGTTAATGAGCAAAAGTTATCTCAAAGGATCAGAACACAAACACTATTAAATTAATGGCAGGGACATTGTAATAATAACAACAACACTTCAGGGGCCAGACCAGGTAAGCTGAATAAACTTTTACCAAGTGGGTACATTTGCCACCAATAATGAGAGAAGATCACTCATAACAGAGTATTATCTTTAATCACTGCAAGGATACACCTAGGTCTGGGTCATCCCTCATCACGATCTGCATTACTGTAGGTAAAGTCTGGCTATGAAAGTGTAGCTAATAGCCCATCGAATTAAGCTTATATGTGGAAAGAAAAACATCCATGTCCTATTCTCCCTTGTGACTATTACAAGTGACTGCAAGGCCCAAAGTGTGAGGGGGTCCTCCTGGTCTTTTTCTGCAAAATGTCACACAAATTTACATGTACTGAGCAGGGAGAGATGTATAATAACCACAAAGAGATGCAAAGGCACTTCAAAGAGACACACAAAAAAAGCTACAAAAAGGGCAAAACAAACACAGTGATTCAAAAACGAGACACTCAATGACCAAAAAAGATAAAAATACCTCAATGAAACATAATACAGAGACAAAGAATGAGGCACAAAATTACCTCAAAGGGATACAAAACAACTACATAAAGACAAAAAATGAATATGAGGAGACACAAAACAAGCAGAGATACAAAATACCTAAAAGAGACACCTCTGACCACAAAGAGACATAAAATGACTACAGACAAAATAAATGCAAGAAACCCCAAAATATTTACCTTTAAGAGACACCAAATCATCCCAGTGACACAAAAATAACTACATGAAGACACAACAAACCCCAAAAGAAACACAAAATTACTTTAGAGACACAAAACAACCACAAAACGACCACAAAGAGAGACAAAATGAGCACAGAGATACAAAACAAGAAAAGGAGACACAAAATGACTACAGAGACACAAAATGACTTCAAGAGACACAAAAGCTGTGCAAAGAGACACAAAA
This sequence comes from Plectropomus leopardus, assembly GCF_008729295.1. Lineage (NCBI taxonomy): Eukaryota > Metazoa > Chordata > Actinopteri > Perciformes > Serranidae > Plectropomus > Plectropomus leopardus. The sequence goes on from NC_056474.1 coordinate 14,883,548, forward strand.
CAACCACTTAAAGACACAAAAAGTTAAACTGAATTTGAAGTTGAAGTTTAAAATGACTTGTGATAAATGTATCTAATGTACAATTCTCCAAAATCCAGTATTCACTAAATATTTGTCCACCAACACATGAAGCTCACCTTTAAAAATATGAACAGATGTTTTTTCAGTCCATGTGAGGCACACGTGTGGAGGGAACTGGAAGGACGCGTCCTTCTGACATAGAAGACAACCTTGAAGCGCATCAACCTTTCAACAAAACTCCATTCTAACCCAATTATAGAGGTGTCGAAGCCTAATATAGCTGCCTAAACAATTAGTAAGTGCACTGTCGGGAGCAGAATAATCCTGTTAAGAAGGCTACTGAGAGCACTTTACAGCAAGAGTGTTTCTATCCCTGCTGACAACTGTCTGCACCAGGCCATGTAAGAATTATTTAATTTAAGGTGGCATTCAAGGAGTGGCTGCTTGTTATATCAGGACTTTGTCAGATGTTTTGGAACCAGAGTTTTAATGAGTTGTGGTTTTGCTCCAAAAATGTCAAAAAAATTAATTAGATGATCAGTGTGATACTTCATCACGGGTTTTTTTTAATTCCCATAAGAGGGTTGAGCTCTTCTTCAGTTGTTACTTGTGTTAGCTGCCTGCCTTACATAAGCATATGAGGCTGCTTGTTATTTCTGACTCGGAGCAATCGATATGTTGGAATATCTGCGTGCCAAAAAGCAACAGTATTTTGAACACAGTGTTGTCTAAGGACATTGTTGGACCTTTTTGCATCTAGATGTATGGGGAGTTTGCATCTATTGATCCCGGTGACAGATATGAATGAGCGAGCTTGAATGACTGCTCCTCAGGGAGATATTGTTCTGCTGAGTGAATGGGGCAGAGAAATAAGAATCACAAGAGGGATGAGGCTATTCGGGATGGAAAATTAGCTGGATTATTTGATAACATCTTATCAATGTACTGGTCACATGTGAAATCAACAGGCAGATTAACATACAATAAAAAAAACATCATCTCTTTTCATTTGCGTTTTATTTTAGCATCTTTTCTTCCCATCGAGAAACCAAAATGAGAGAGATGGAATGTGAAAGAATTTCACAATATCTCCACTCACGATCACATTGTGCATTTTTAGTCCCGAAGCCTCAGAGACAGCCTCCCAACAGTTCATTTGGAAATGGATTTGAGAAAGTTGCAGGCAGCATGAGTCATAAAGTTTCATCTTTTCCATGCACCATTTAACATGCTCAAAATCAACGAAATGCTTTTAGAGTGAGGGGAGAATGACTCAATATTTGCACGTGAAAACACATCGTGACAATTCCAAAGCAAGAGTGTCACTTTTACAGCATGCTGCCTGTCCGGATGTCATGTGTGTCATCTGGTGTGACTTCATACCTTTATACGTCACCCACTGACATCAGCTCTGTGTAGACTGGTTAATTATTTCTCAGTACTCTGGCTGTTACCTGCACAAATCAGAAAATTAGTGCACATTCTTATCCATGACAACTTAATTCACATTTACTTGGCAACAAAGGAACAGTGGGTGTTTTTTAATATGTCACTGACAAGTCAAGCATTTGTACGCATTTAAAGTTAAATACAGCATCTTGGCGTAAAAAAAAAAAAAAAAAAACATGTAAAAGAAAAGATTGAATTGGGCACAGTGCTGCTATTGCTGCAAACAGTAGTGCTTTTATCACTGCTTTTACTGGCTGTTGTTGAAGCTAGAATGTATCGCGGGAGTAAAAATACACAGGTGGCACACTACAGCCTCTATAACATAACGAGTCACTGAATGTTTCATTAATTTTAATTTCAGAGCTGATATAACACTTGCAATTAAAGATGATTGGCAATTTGATTGAAATGCGTGGAAGTGTGTTTTATTCAGCCTCATAAACACAGATTTGTAACTTGAAAGCACCAGTTTCACAAACAGATGTACATATTGCAAATTACCAACACTGTTTAAAAACTCACATTTCTCGTGTTTTCATACTTTAAATGATGTTGAAAAAGGAAATACCGAATGTTAATTGTCCCCACTCACCGTGTTGCCATGTTGGTTTTCTGCAGACTCGACATCGGCTGATGACATTTTGTTGAGAAGGTCCATTCACTGTCTGAGGAACGGGTTTGCTATTAGACAGAACAAAACACACACACAAACATACAATTTTAGAAGAGTGAGTTTAAATCCTCAGTAGAGTTTTGGTTTACAGCGGCATAATGGCTTAATATTAAGGTCCAGTTGAAGGATTTATATTGGCAATATAATCTGATATAATATAATATAAATGTATGTTGTCTTTACTGTATAATCATGAGGAAAATGAGAATTGTCATGTTTTAGTAACTTGGAATGAGACATTTATATCTACATAATGAGCAAATCTCTATCCACAGAGTCTGCTGTGTAACACCGACACGTTACTACAGTAGCCCAGAATGGACAAACCAAACACTGGGTCTTTCTGCTTTTGTGTTGGCCACTGTAAATAGCAGTCCCTCTATGACAAGCTGTGCAGTTTCACATTAAAAACTCAGATTTCTAACATGAAACTACTTAATACAGTGCAGTTGGTTGGCAGGACTGAATTAAAACATGTGTCCGGTCTGCTTGTTCTGGAAAGGAAGAGACTTCTGGGGATAATTCAGTTCCCACTAAAAACGTCAGAGAAAAAACGTGAGCACACATTAGCAAGTGCTGGGCTGGTGGCCTGTCTGCTACAAGCCCAACAGCGTAGGAGAAACATGGATTTGTAACATTCTTCATTCAGTGTTTTTACCAGTTTTTATCACCTAATCCGTTTATTTTGGAGACAGAGAGACCTCTAAGGATAATACAGCTCCTGATACAAACTTTCTGAATAATGAACACTGAACGAATCCTGACTGAATAAAAGTTCATGCTTGGCACATGGGTAAACTCCAACTGGTTGCTATCTGCAAATAGGAAATACCACTAGATCCTTTACACTGATGCTTTAATTTCTAACAACATGGTAAAGTGTTTCATTACCTGTAAGTTACCAAATCACAAAAAAAACATGTACTTTTGAAGATATGGTAAGAATTTGATTCTGAAACAGCATTGCTTTTATCATAAATACACTCAAAACCAAGAAAAAGCAATGACAAACAAATGTCTTTACAATTAGCAGCATTTAGGTCATCATAAAAGACCCATCCCTGTGAATAATGTGACGTAAACTGCAAAAGAGAGACGTTCCACATGGCATGCATCCACGGCTCTTAACACAGAAACAGTTTACCTGAACATGCTGTTGGGGTCTAGGGAGGCTAGCCAGTAGCTGTAGGAATCAGGGTAGTAGTTACACGTCCCCCTGCCGTGACACTCGATGAAGGGCACTTGGCGGAAACTTTCCAGACATGAGCCAGGAGAAACCAGGGGCTGGGAGGAGCCTTCTGCTCCAGCACCAGTTTGCTAGAATAGATAATGGTCAAAGGAAGAAAATTACAAGAAAATACTACATGAGAGGATCCAGGAATTCAAGAGAAAAAACTATTTCATTACCATGACAAAAGAGAATCCAATCCATAGAGACTCCCATCCTTGTGGACAGTCAGGTATCAGAGTTGTCTGGCTGTGTACGGCTATGACGTTGGAGGTGGTTTCACACACTGAGCACCTAAACCACCCAACAGATGTGCATAGACATATTTTGTTGATTCATCTTAAATAGAAAGTCTTTCAGTTAAAGTCACTTGGGTATTTTTCAACATGGACCCCACTTTCCCATGTTTATGTCTAAGTGACTGATGGTAACAGCAATTTTTGAAGCTGGTCCAGTATTCACTGAGATTGCAGCTGGCAGCCACAAAACAGTCTGCAAAGTCACCACTTGGGGCATATGCAACCTCAATGTGTCCTCTTAAAATGCTTGATTTTGTCACTGACAGGCTCAGATTGTTTTATAAGTATCTGAAAACATTATGGAAAAAAATCCTTTACAGAGATAGACCTTTTTATCGAACCAGAAATGGTCCTCAACTTGCTATTGCCAAAGTCACCAGACTCCATTTAAAAGAACCATAATTTTAATATGCATAGAGCTGGCACATTTTCCACATCAAACTGGGTTCATTTTAACCAAACCAGAGTTGGTAAATGTTGGAATAATGGAAAGATGAACAGTGAAGTTTGTAAATACTATGTGTGCTTCTGGTCTCCCTCAAATGAATTAAGTGAATAAAGCGAAGTGTGTTTTACAATGATAAAATGATGGTGTTTGAGGATTGAAATTTCAGGGCTGTTTCTGGTTAAGAATAAAGATCTATCCCTGTTGGGATCCTTTAAAAATCCTGGCATACACTTAGAATAACAATCTGAGCCTGTCAATGGCAAAAAAAACCATGCATCATTAGTTGACATAAATTGGAGGTGTGCAAATGCCCCAAGTGGTTACATTGCTTTCTGTTTTGCAGTTTTTAGCTGCAGCAATGTCGCTCAATATTGGACCGTAAGTTGTTGTTCCCATTAGTCACTTAAACACGAAAAACATGAGAAAATAGGGTCCAGGTTGAAAAATACTTAAGTTAAACTTTGATGAAAATAAAACTGAATTTAAATTAACCAAAAATGTACAGTATTTTGTATTTGCTTAGGAAATACACAGAAATATGTAACTTTGTGTATATACATGCTTCTGTCCCACCTGCTGATGTAGGAGGCCAGTTTATCCCCTGTGATGGAAACCATGTTGGCAGGTATGGGAGTGTCAGTGGACAACCAGTAAGAGTAGTCGTTACGAGAGGCATAGCGGCAGTTACGCTCTTTGTCACAGAACAGGAATGGCATGGTGGAGAAACGAGGGAGACAACTTCCCATGGTGCCTGAGAGACAGTGTCAGAAAAATGTCCAAAAATGACTCAAGTAAAGACGCAAGTTTTTAAGTTGTAGGCTCTACTTATGTTGATGAAGGTTTCCATGCTCTTACCAAGGTCCTGACCATGAGCTCTCTCATTTCCATTGATGAAGAGGAAGGAGTAACCAGAGTAGATGAGGCTGGTGCCATGAGGACAGTCAGGGACTCTGATGCTCTGACTGTGTCTGGCTATCAGGAAACTGTCAACAAAACCTGGACCACCTGTCCCTGGCAACCCTGGAGGACCTTTGTTGCCTGGATTTCCAAGTTTACCATCTGGACCTGCACAGGAAAACACATCATTATTTAGAAACTGTTCAATGCTACTAAGTGGCATCGTGTGGCTGATGCTGTTTGGGGAATTTTTGGGAAGCACAAGGTGTACTACAGTCTTTGTCACTGCTAACTTTCACTGGACTGAGATGTGTGTTTGTAACATGCAATTCATATGCCATCCATATGGTTCGAATCTGGGGTGGGGGGGTTTGAACCTGAGTCAGTGTGGGTTTTCTTTGGGCTCTACTGCTCTCTCCCACAGTCCAAAGACTGGTCAGGTTAATGGGTGATTCTAAATTGGCCGTAGGTGTGACTGTGAGCGTGAATTGCTGTCTGTCCTTAAGTGTCAGCCCTTCAACAGACTAACGGCCTGTTCAGGGTGTACCCCAAGTGTTCAAGTGTAAAGCCACTGCAACACGCTTACACCCCATGATGTAGGCACATATTGTAGAGAGGTATGAGATCAAATTCCTATTGTTATCATTGTAACATATTATCTGTTTCGCACACACAAACAAAGCTTAAAACCAAGCGGCAATGTCTGGGGCTGAAAAATAAAGATGAAACATGGAAGTGCCAAAAACTGCAGTTCATTGACTGGCCACTTGAGGCTAACTCCAGAGGCCATTAAATGTCCATAGACCTCTATGTTAAAACGGCCAACTTTACAGCAGAAATAAATATGTTTACAGCCTAGTACAAAACACAGTTTTGATTTCAATGGCTAATTTTCCTGTTCATGACAACTGTACGCAGGGTGAATTTTTATATAAGTCACACATTTACATTTTATTGAGGCTTAAAATGACACATAATTAATGGTGGTCCGTTTTGAGTGACAGGCTGTCTGACGATAGTGTCCTTGGCTTCTCAGAGAGCTCTACCTCTTACCCAAATATTGTCACTTCTGGCTCAAAAAAAACCCAAGATAGAACAGAAACCAATGGGTGATAGCTGTAGCTATGTCCATTACTCTTACAGTATATGCTTCAACCCACACGTATGCACACACCTGGAAGCCCTGCTATTCCTTTGTCTCCTTTGTGGCCAGTAAAGCCGGGCGGGCCATCTGGGTTGAAACCGGGCTCTCCTTTGACGCCTGGCTGACCTGGGACAGAAAAAATTAGTGTCACATGGTGCAAGAACAAAAAAACAAAACAAAAACAAGGCAATGACGGCCAACACTGTGGGACACAACACCAAAACAAACACTCACCAATGACCTGACATTGACCGGATGTCAGCTTGGTATGTCAGGGACCTTAAAACTAATGCATAGACAGCTGAGATCAAAGATTTTTAACCTGGTGGGCCTGGCAGTCCTGGTGGTCCAGTAATCCCTGGGTCTCCTCGATTGCCACGGGTACCAGTTAAGCCAGAAGGTCCTGGTTCATATATTTCTATGCTAAACGCTGGTTCACCTTTGGGGCCTGTAGTAATGGAGCAGAAGCATTTGGAAGGCTGTAATATCTGTGGGCCAATGGCTGACTTTTTGTAAATGTCAATAGTAAGCCAACAGTGACAATATTCAAGTACTAGACAGGTTATCTGACAGTAACAGTTGGAATATTGTATCTCTGCTATGATTCATAACTGATAGATTTTACAAGGGCTCACTATAATTCCTGGTTATTTTGAACAGGAATAAGACAAACTTTTGCCATACCAGGTCGTCCAGGAAATCCTTTAATCCCAGGTGGACCAGGAGGGCCTGGGATGTATCCAGGATCTCCCCTACCACCTAAAACACACAGGTCATAAATAGATTTCCAGGGAATTAGCTTGCTTTGCGTATTAGATATCCCAAGGAAAAGTTAAATGAATCTTGTTTTTCTCTGTCCATTTTATGTTCTGTCCTATTTTTATTTCATCTCAGTTGTGAAAACATAAATCAATTGTGGACTTCTTCTTTTCTGTGATGACAGCTCTGCCATTGTCTGGGGAAGAATTGAAGGAGAATACCAAATGTAAAGGCTAAGGTTGAAATTATTTATTACCTGGAGGCCCATAGTTTCCAGGAGGACCAGAATCACCTCTTGGTCCCGGGTCTCCAGGTCTGCCTCTAGGACCCTGGGGAGGCAAATGAAACAATGAAAGGTCAAAGATTATACTTTTTGTAGTGTGGCAAGACATAGAAGACTTTACTTGAGTTGTTCAACTGCAGATAATGCCTAAAAGTAATCTTTTCTTGGTTATTCTGCTGAAAGAAAAGGCACACTGTTTAAAGGAGCTTGTAAGATTGTAAGAGCTGTCTAGACACAATTCTTATTAGAAGATGGCTGAGCCAACAGTGCTTAACAACGGCAACAGCTAATTACATCAACCAGGAAGGAACCGAAAGGTTGGGCGCTTCACCTTTGCACTGACACTATCCTGAAATCAACGGTAACCACCATATGAGCTGAATGAATATTGGCAGCCATAAGTTAGCCAGTTGGACATGCACATGTAATAATATGCATGTGCAGCTGGACCAGCTTACCACAACAAACACACACAGACAGAACACAACTTAATTCTCTGCTCAGGGCGCCATTACTCCTCTATATCTTTACAGAGCAAGTACTGGTTTGCTGCTATATTAGTGCTCTGAATGTTGCTCACAGCTCCTTTAAGTAAAGATCTGACTTCTTCTCTCTCCTCTGGGTGATGTAATACACAGATGTGCTGATTGCACAGAAATGCAAATTTTTGGTTAGTGCAAGCCATTAAAACAGGAAGAGGAAAAGATGAACAGGTGAAACAAGATGCAGAGAGGAAGAGCAGTCAATAATTTCCAGACATCTTAATTCTGCAGCCCGTCACCACACAATATCAAACACAACAAACAATGAAAAAAAAAAATCCCAAATGATGCAGAGCAGTCAAACAGATGGGAATGAGGTGATACTTCTGTTGAGCACAGATCCTCTAAAAAGATTCTGTCATGTTTATTTATTTTTTTTTTTAGTTTTGAAAAACCTTTGCTTGAAGAGAAAATCACATCTCCTTTGTGACAAGTACACTATGCAGGAACTGTCAGCTACTGTTTGTGAACAGTATAGCTAGCGAAAGCGAAAATAAGAGCCAACCCCAGCTTTGTCATGTCTCGCCTCGCTGTATTTGCATTAGATTGTGTTTTTTTTTTTGGCCATGTGTCTGTGATTTTCATAGCTTCCTCTTGGATCCATGCTGCTTGTGGTCTGGCACCTTGGTCTGTGCCTTTTTATAAAGTCTTGACCTCAACTGCACACTGCTCCCAGACATATACCAAACACAGCACCATACAAATAAAAAATAAAGAATATAAAGGAGAGAAATAAATAAACCACCACACACTTCTAGTTCATAAGTGATGATTGAGAGGGACTACTTCTGTATGAGTCTATACTTTATTTGTTGAAAAAATCCTCCATTGTATACTGTTTAATACAAATATGGATAGAAATGGTGGACTTGAATTTTTATTCTCTCTTATAAAGACTCTTTTGTTTGGCATTTCTCCAATATTCCTTGAAAAATAAATGTTAGGCAAACTTACAGTTGGACCTTCAAGGCCTGGATCTCCTCGGGGTCCACTAGAGCCTGGGACTCCTGTAGGACCTGGGTCCCCTCTGTCTCCTTTTAAGAGATACACTGTAGGACCTGGAGGGCCACGTAAGCCACGATAGCCTATATATGCAGTCGAAGAGCAAGATTTACTTTAGTGTAATGAAAGCGTGAAATGTGAAAACTGAGAACAAAGCTAATAAAAAATAAAAACTAAGGAACCAACATGTTAAAACTACAAGGGTGTGTGAGAATTTTAAGTCTTCCAACACCACATCCTCACCTGGGCTACCAGAAGGGCCAGGATGGCCAAGGTTTCCTTTTGACCCAGAAACACATTCACCATCTCTTCCTGGTGGTCCTTTAAGACCAGTGAGCCCAGGTGAACCTGGATTTCCTCTGTCTCCTATTGGTCCAGGACCCCCTGAAACAGACATGCCAGGGGGACCACGATCCCCGGGGGGCCCTAGAAGCCAGAAATACATAGACATGCACTGATGTCTACAACAGTAGTAATTAGCAGTGAAGAATGAATGTTTATTCACACTAATTTTATAAAGATTTAAGACATTAGATCATCATTTTATTGTTTACTACATCAAAACCCAATCTTGCAATTAGTGACTAGCATGAGCTATACATGGATTAGTGATAATTACCTTAAAACATTCAGGGTTTTTTACTTCATGGATTGTTTGATATCATACATATAAGGACATTAACAAACAAAGTGTCTCTTTCAGTAATATATTTAATAATATTGAGATATGTTGAACCTGTCTCATTATTCATCTTCTAACAGCTGCATGGCTTTAATATCTGTTGAGCATAGCATGACATGAAAAGTGCAAAAACCAGACTCATATTTCTGAGGTTTATCTGACTGTTTTTCATTCTCCAAATGGGTTGAGTGTTACAATATACATGTCTTTTTAAAAATGAAGGAAACTGACACAAGCAAGGCGTTTGTAAGTCTTGAAAAGGACAATGTCATTTACGTAAGACTCACCTTGTTGACCTGGGTCACCACGCCTGCCAGGAGTCCCTCCTATTATGACTATAGAGGAAAGATGGAAGGATAGATGGAAAGGTTAGGTGAACTGAGTTTTGCTTACAGCTATGATTTTGAAGGAGACCATTTTTTCTACAGTTCAGTGGTGTGGACATTAAGAAAATACAAACTATGACCATTACAGATTTGCAATATACATGATCACATGGAGCTTTCCACCAGCTGGTTGGTTCGGTTGGCTCTTTTTTTTTTTTTGCGTTTTCATTATGAAAAGTTGTGGAGGGTACCTTTAGTACCTTTGGAACTGTCTCCATTTTGGTCATCCCTCTGCCTGGAGTACCTAGCATTAAGATCTGGTACTAAAAGGTGGACTAGAAATAGTCCTTTTGTTGGTCAGTAGAGAATCAACACACTGTGCTCAGGGCTGAGCTGTGACTGGCTTAACCCTTGTTCTTACTGTGACAAGTTTTTCAAACATAAGCAAACTACTTTAAAATTAAAAGATGTTTTGCAGTTTCTAGCAGCAGCTGTAGACTAAGAAAAAAATTATTAAAATCACTGGGTCGACTGCTGGCAACTTTTAAGGTGGAATGTTGTGTAACTTGTAATGTTACTCAATGCATGAGTCCACCAACACACCTTAAATCTCAACATGACAACTTTGACCATTCCTCTGGTTTTATTCTCTCTCTTGGACTGTATCTTAATGACTGTATCTTCAAGCATTTAAAAATGTATATTAATTACCACCAGATTATGTGAACTGCATATGTGTAATCCTCACTTGGAGAAAGAAATCTTTTCGAGCATCATTTCTGTGTGCTTGGGTAGCACTTAACCCCTGCTGTTGCCTGACAAGAAGTTCATGCACAAACCAACAATTTAAAAAAAAAAAAAACCCTTTGAGAGAGACTCTAATTCCAGCCTGCTCTTTTTTGTTTTGAAAATGTTGCCGTACAGTCCCAATCTGTGGACTTTACTCCTATCACCAGTGAACAAGGAAATGCAGCGAGTGCTGCTGGAAGGAGCAGCAGGTGACAACAACCCTGCCTAAATGTAGGAAAACTGTCTGCTGTGGAAACACTAAACAGATCTAAGGTCTAGGTAACTATTTGTAGGTGTTACTTTTGGTTCCAGATGTACCGTACCAAAAGCTTTTGATGGAAACTCAGCTATGGACCTTATATAGCCACACAGAACTTTTCATATAGGATTCTATTTACTAGTGTCTCCTTCCTGCCCTGGTGGTCCAGGGATCCCATCCCAGCCCGGGTTGCCTTTAGGACCTGGGTAACCCCTGCTACCTGGCAGGCCTGGAACACCTGAGGTAAACAAATAAGAAAAAAAGTAAGGCAGCCGACAAATTTGAAAGAAAGTACAAATAAAATGGACCAGGGAAATTACAATTCAAGTTCCTTATCTCTCAAAACTGACTACAGTTCAGGTTACATTGCAGGCGGCACTTTTAGAATTTGTTGTGCATTGATTTAGTAAAGATGTAAAGTTTACTCCTTTAGTAATGTATTAAAAACAACTATTTCAAAGGACTTTACCTGGTGATCCATTGGGTCCCCGCTGTCCTTTGCTTCCTGGAGGCCCTTTTGAACCTTTAGGCCCCTCATAGCCAAGTGAACCTGGAACATCAGGATGGGGACAGAGGAGCAGCGAGAGGTAAACTGATTTTGAGCAAAATATACAAAATATAAAAAGTGCCTTGTTTTTGTGATCAGCAAAAGTAACCATTTTGTCCAATAGGCCCTGGGTTTCCTTTGGCTCCGTGGCTTCCTGGTAAACCTGAAGGTCCAAAAGAACCAAATTCACCTTTCTGACCCTTCATCACATAAGGACTGGTTAATCCTGGTTCACCCTGAGGACAGGAAGAACAAAAATACAAACACATGCAAAGGAAAAGAGAGAAAAATCTTAATTAATGATAATTAACAAATATGTTTTACTACGTAGCCCTCTGCTCCACTGCACCAGTCACCAAGACTTTTAAGATCAATCATCAGTACCAAAGGTTCCCATACAATTTTATGGATGCAATTTCAAAACTTTTCCATGACTTTACAAGGAACCACTTGATTTTTTTTCCTTTTTTCTTTTTTAAACATATTAGATTCAAATTGTTTTCAAAAACAATTTCAGTTAGTGTGCATCCAGATAATGAAAAATGTACATGACAGTAAAGAAAACGTCACAAATCAACATATGAGAGCTAGGTTACGTCGACAAAATAAATAAAATAATAAATAATAAAAAAATAATAATAGAATAAATTTCCCGTTATGTTACATTATGTGAAAGGTTACACATGGAAGATACAGTAACAATTTCATTACACACAACAAAATCCCAAAACTTTCAATGATTTTTTACTAATTTCATGACTTTTCCAGGCCTGGAAAATGTTACTATGAATTTCAATGACTTTTCCAGCTTTTCCATGACTGTGGGAACCCCTTGTACCTTTTGTCCCGCTGGTCCTGGCAATCCATATCCACAGTAATGTGGCTCTCCATTAACCCCTTTGTTTCCAGCTGGACCTGGTACACCACCTGGACCTGGCCTTCCAGAGATTCCTCGATCTCCTTTTATTCCCTTTTGGCCTTTGAGGGTTAAAAAATCATATTTTTTAGGTAAGACATATTGAAAAACACCTTGACATCTCCAGCTGTACAGGATACAGTAAGGTATGATTTATACATATACTGTGATCCTGTCATGGTTATTGAAAGTGTCAGTTTAATGGGATAAAGTGAATGTGTACGCCCTTTAAGCTAACTTTTGGGTCTTACCTGGAGGCCCTTGGACTCCTGAGTCTCCTGGAGCTCCAGGAAGTCCTCGACTTCCTTCTGAGAGCACTGATTCATCAACACCTGGATCACCTGGGGAACCTTGACAAAGATAGGTACTAGTAATATTGATTTATGATACATGACAAAATATCTGAATATCTGAAACAGTCTCTCTGATATTTACCACAGTCATTCTGCTGTCTATCCTACCAACTAAGAAACAAAAAGATTTTGTTGTCATGTTGTAGCCTTGTTATATTTATTCTTCATTAAACACTTAGTGTCAGTTTCGTGGTATCCCAAAAGGTATCAAATATTGATGTTTCTAAAGGTATTTCAAGGTATTGAGGATAAAAAATTCCATTATCTTGACAACACTAATAGACACACATTACTAATGCAGTTTCAGCTGTTAATTTGATAAACCACAATAATGACAAATGTTTTGTTACAAATGTGAAACTAAATTCAAACCTCTTTGCCCAGGACTCCCTCGTGCTCCATGTATCCCTCTCTGCCCTTTTGGTCCTATACCTCCAGTATCTCCACGGGCACCAGGGAGACCAGGTTGACCTGACAAAATAAAGCTAGAGTTAGAATATTATCACCATCTCATAGGCTGTACTAAACAATGAAGCTGGTAAAGTATCCATTTCTGACCTCACATGCACTCTAGCAATATGATGTACCAAAATCTAAAGTGGAGTTAAAACTAGATATAACGCCATGCGGTTGTATGTTTCCACGCACCAGTCAAGCTGCACTTACAGTTTACATCCATGTCTGTGAAAACATCTATGCTTCACACATAGACAATCTATGCAATTATCACAGTTTCAAGGTATCCTCCCAAGGCTCTTAACTTGGCCCAAAACATGTTTTATGTGGTCACCATGACATTGACCTTTGACTTTTGACCACCATATTCTAATCAGTACATTCTTGAGTCCAAGTGGATGTTTCTACCGAATTTGAGAAAACTCCCTCGAGGCCATCTTTAGATATTGCGTGCACGAAAATGAGACAGATGCAAGGTCAGTGTGACTTTGACTTTTGACCACCAAAATCTAATCAGTTCATCCTTGAGTCCATTTGATCATTTGAGAATGCAAGATCAATGTGACTTCTAACCACGAAAATCCAATCAGCTCATCCTTGAGGCCACTTTAACATTTGTGCCAAATTTGATGAAATTCCCTCAAGGTGTTGTTGAGAGATTGCGTTCACAAGAATGAGACTGACAAGGTTATGGTGACCATAAAGTTTGACTATCAAAATCTAATAAGTTCATTGATTCTATGTGAATGTTTGTGCCAAATATGAAAAAAATCCCTCAAGGTTTTCTCAAGATATTGCATTCACAAGAATGTGCTGGGCGTACTTACGGACAACCTGAAAACATGATGTCTCCGGCCTCTGCTATTGCCGAGGTATAAAAAGATCTCTTTGTTTGTGTTATATTTTGTGAAACAACTGTAAGCGGTTGTATAAAAAAAATTAATGAGAAGACTTTATTGTAAAGCTTACCCAGATCGCCAGGCTCCCCTGGGGGCCCAAAAATGTTTAATGGTTGTGGTGATGGAAGGCCTGGAAGACCTCTGGGACCTGGGTCGCCATTCATTCCTGGTGGACCTGGGACACCTTTGGCTCCATCTGGGCCAGGGTCACCTGTGAACAGTCATGGCAGCATTTACTCCATAACATCTGTAAAACCACATCTACAACTACAATTAATTAACAACTGCTGTTTCAGTTCTGACGCAAGACTTTCTAACTTTTACCTTTATTTATTAAAGATGTGTAGTTGATCTTCATAGCTTTACCTGTCTTTGAAGATCTACGTGGCTGCATTTGTGTGTTACCTATTTGGCCTGGTGGTCCTGTAATTCCAGGCAACCCTTCTGATCCATATCCTGGTAACCCATCCGGTCCCGGGTCTCCTCTCAGTCCTGAGAAATAGTGAGATGAACAGATAAAAACAAGCTCCAAACACAAGTCCATAAAGACATACAATGTAACAGACATTAAGGGCCTCATTTACTATGTGCGAAGAAACGTTCTTACTCTTACTCCATGCGCCCACAAAACTACCACATGATTTATGACACGTGCACACCAGCTGATTTTGTTTTCATCATTGTGCGTATGCTGTTGAATCAGAATCATTTAAACTGTCTGCAATCAACATACTGCCACACCCCCTTTTCTGTATACAAGGAAATCTGTTTGCCCAGAGGTGTATCATGGACAAAGTGGTGAAGTTGTTTTTTTGCACGTATTAAGGCCACACACACCGCTGCTGGACTGTCAGAGGGCATCTCTGAATGTAGCAGCAGTCAGAAAGCTGATAAGCCATTCATCACTCTCTGCAAACATGTTCAAACATTTTGGTCTCTGATGTGCTCTCTGCTGAAGGCATGCACTGCAGTCTCAAGGTTAGATATGAATTCTTAACACCCGCTTAGAAGTGCGTCATGATTCTTATATCCTGCATACCTATTAATTGACTAGCAATTAACCAATTGGCTGCAAATGAACATACAATATGAGCGATTTCTAAAATAAAAACTGGGACACTCAATTTTTTATTATTTACTGATAAGGATGGGAGGGTGTCAATTACAGGTCATTTAATAGGCTACAACTGACCAATGCATTAGTAAATTAATGGTTTTAAATATTGTCTGTTTGCCTTTGTAAATAATTAGAGTACAAACACATGCAGGTAAGAAAATATTGATGAATCCCAGATTATTACTAAAATGTTTGTATACAAGGTTCAAGCACAGATTTGAGCGTACGCACTGTTTGTGAATGAGGCTCAATGTTTACTTATGTAGTAGATGGCTAAGGCATTAGATATTATAAAGTACTCAAAGACATTTCAAAAGCTGAAAGCCTTCCCCTCACATGCATCATGTATTGAAGAACTGAACGTCATCAGATGAGTGTCAGATAACATACCTGGTTGACCAGGCACGCCGTTTTGTCCCTTGATCCCTTTTTGTCCAGTAAGCCCACGTGAGCCTGGTACTGATGGCCCAAGAAGGCCAGGTTCACCGGTGGCACCAGGACGACCAAACCCTGGCAAACCTGGGTTTCCCTTCTCACCGGGGGAGCCGTCAGGTCCTGGGAAAGAGGAGGAGAAAAAGACAGAGAAAATTGTAGGTGGAAAAAGGAAAAATGGAGATAAAGGAATGGTGGTAAAGTGTTTATTCCCGACAGAAAGAAATGGTTTCAAGTCCCTCTTCAGGCATGTTTTAAAGTATTCTTATACTGATTTTTATTTAACATGGATTTGAATTTAACATGGATCGTGCTTGTTTGACCTGTGAGAGAGCATTGAGCATCAAGTGCGTCAGCGTTAAAGGAGAGACTCAGCCATACATATTTGAGCCTCAGTCAGACTAAGACGAGGAGTCTGTTGTGCACCAAAATTGGTGACTAGCAGATGTATCAGAATGGCATATGCTGCTAGCATTTTTTCATTCACTGTATATTGTTTGTTAGCTTGTTAGCTCGTAGGTTAACTGGCAACGGCTGACACAGCATCCGTGTTTGGGAAAGAAACAATAATATCTGCTAGATGGAGTTTTTGGTTGATATTGGAAGGAAGCTCCAGGGTCCAGTTTACATTCAAAAACTACAAACTCTGATGACTGCTCACCCTGTGTACTGACAAGTCTGCTCTGACCTGGAGGTTACAGGTTCCTTTGCTTGTTGAGTCGAAGTCTGTCCATATGTGGTCCTGAATTAGACATTGGCTTTTGTAATAATGACAAACACAATCTAGTTTGCCTGGTGTCCGTTTGAATCTCAGGTTTTGGGGAAATACAGAGACACCCCCCCTTCAGTAAAGTTAAAACTCCTCTCTGTTGACAAACTTTATCTATAGTATAGTGACAGATACAATCAGTGCAGTGAAGGTCACACATTTTAGGGATATAAAATAAAAAACATATTTTTGAGCAAAGGGGGACTTTAAAACTGTTGGACAGTGATAAATTATGGGGAAGATGGTCCACATTTCATCATCTCTCATCTTTCACCTTGTGCATTCATTGTCTCCCTGGAGTTGACAGTTAAGTATATCACATGACTCAGGTATACACTGACCTGGAAGTCCTGGATAACCATCTGGTCCTTGTGCTCCCCTTGGTCCAGGTAAATCACCTTTACATGAATCTTTAGTACCAGCTGGTCCAGGGGGCCCTACAGAACCTTTAATTCCTGAATGTAACATAAAATAAGTAGTAAATAGATGAACATGTATTGTTTGAATATGTATTCATGATTATTTTTTGAATACTGTACCCTTTTCTCCTGGAAAACCAGGATTGCCATTTCGTCCTGGGTTCCCAGAACCCCCAGGGATTCCAGGATCTCCTAAAGCCCCCGGAGCTCCATCTGCTCCTGTCGGCCCTGGGGGTCCTGGGGGGCCAGGGTATCCAAGGCCACTCTCCCCCTGATGATCACAAATATACAGCATATTGTTTATTTTTTTTAATCTTTACACATTTCAATGTGCTTACAGTATGGTGTTGCTTCAGTGCTGCTAGTTGTCTATCATGACTTTTCACAATAAAACACACAGAGAAACAAATATCTGCATAGAGGTCAGAGGGAGCTGTCTTTGGGACTGAAACAGCTTAAGAAGAGCTGAAAAGTCCTTAACATTTAACATTCAATTAAATTCCCTTCAGGAGTGAACTTTTATTATATTCAATACAGAAGCCATGAGAGCTGAAATACTGAAAAGATGCAAATTTATTTTAAAGATCAAAGAAAATGAACATTTGACCTTCCAGAAAAACAGTTACTTCTTTAAAGGAGCTGTATGCGACATTCAGAGCATATTTATGATTTAGAATCTGAGGCAGGATTATCTGCACATAAAGGTGGCTGAGCCAGCGGCTAGTAGTCAACAGTCCTGACAGTGCAAACAGTGTGAACAGTGCTGACCGAGCTAATTATATAAACCAGGGAAAACCAAAAGGTGTTTACCACGACTTGACAACGCCCAATCAGCAGTAATTGCTGTGTGAGCGCTGTGCAGTGTGATGACAATGAACTAGCCAGCAGGACAAATTCACAGGTACAATCACTAACATGCACGTGCAGCTGGGAAGTCTACCTCAACATCAGACAGAGAGGCTCGGATTACAGGACACAGTGACGTAGCATAACTTCATTCTGCGCTCAAAATGCCATTACTCCACAATATCTTCACATAGCAAATAGTGGTTTGCTGCTATATTAATGTTCCGAATGTTGCATATAGTACCTTTAAAAACAGGGCATCTTTGTGTTACTTTTGGACAGATCCAGGCTAGTTGGTTGCTCATTTTGAGTCTCTAAGATGACTGGCTGTAGACTGTAGCTTCCTATTTATCATATAGAGAGAGTGGTAACAATCCTCTCATCAAACTCAGCAAGAAAACAAAAAAAGTATAATTCCCAAATGGCAATTGATCCCCTGCAGTCTAATCATCCACTCCAACAGCAGTTATTTCAGATTAATGTAAAATGGAAACCATTTCAGGAAACCTTGTACACAACTTCATATTTCCTATTTGTCACCTGCATCTGTATTACACAGCATAAAGCCTGGAATATTGAGTTAAAACTGAATGGTTTAAAATTGTATTTGCTTTCATAAAACAGGCAGGAAAGTACTATATATATTCTAAATGTAGATGTATACCACTATTTAGTAGCCAATATATATGGCATATTTTTCATTAAGTCTCTAACCTTCTGTCCTGCGGGTCCAGGAAGACCTAGTGGTCCTGGCCGACCAGGCAAGCCCCCAGCAGGAAAGCCTGGAAGACCTGGCTGCCCCTTGTCACCTGGACAATATACACAGAGACAATCATGGTGATAAAAACATGAATAATGCATTGATAGTACTTTTAGCTGCTCTGCCCTCTCTTCAGGATGTTTCAAAACCCAAATAACTTAAACTGTTGACTGGTAATATGACTTGTGCTTTAATAACCTTGAATCTATGGTCCTGTTCACATCTGGTATTAGCATGTGTTTTGGGTGACCGGATCAAAAGTGGACAGCTCTAAGTACAGGTGAGTATGGAACAAATGTGTCCATGTGTTGTCAGATCCAATCGCAAACACCACATTCTGAGGTGGTCTGGGCCAGATATGGCCACATTTTCTCAGCAGTGTGTATAATAATCTTACCTGGGCTGCACTGATGGGCTGCCTACTCATTCTTGCTCATCTGACTACTCACTAGATGAGAAAACTTTCTGTTGCTACCATTACATGGGTTAGAATCAGCACTCTCCTCCCAGGCTGGCAAATAGTCAGTTCCCCGTCTGCCTGGTTGGCACAGGCTAACAGCAGCAACAGCTGTTAAACTGTCCTAGCAAAATCACATCAACACTGAAACAGCTCAACTCTGTTATTAAACCTGTTAATAACCTTTAGAACATATTGGCCGTGATGCTAACAGTTGGCCCTTTAAGAGTGTCCCTGGTGTGAAGCACATACTCAGCAGCAGTGGTCAATAAAGGCTTTAAAGGGGGTCTATTATGCTTTTTGGATTTTCCCTTTTCTTTATTGTTTTGTATGGCATTTTTGTGCTTGTAAAAGGTCTCCTAAGTAATAAAGCCCAAAGTCCAAGCCAAAGGGAGCTCTTTCTCCCTCAGAAGTCATTGTTGCTAGGCTGCCTGAAACAGCTTGTTTGAGTTTCAGTGTTTACTTCCATAACTTGGTGACATCATAACGTAACAGAAAGAGTAGAATGTGCATAGAGACAGCCAGCTGACAGACAGAGGTGCTGCAGCAACGGGCAGTATGAGACACATGATGTGTTTTTTGAACATTAAAGCATGCAAACCGATTTTAGTAGACCCCCAAAATACAAATATGAACCTGAAAATGAGCATTATTAGAGCTTCTTTAAATTTGCCTATAGCACAACAATCCTGCTAACTAAAAAGAGCAACACATTTAATCTTTGCAAACAGAAATGATGTACATATACTTCCATATAAAGTGGGGAAGTGCGTTTTCATTACAAGTAGTCACTACAGACTCATGTGGAGATGCAGTCTAATGCCAGGTATGAGCAGACAGGCTCGGAGTTGTGCAGTTTTGATACAATCACCCAGGAAGCATGTTAACACCAGGAAAAAACAGGCTCTATGTGGCTTTTTTTGGCTTAAACTCAATAGCACCTGGATTACCTTTCTGTCCTGGGAATCCTGGCCTTCCAGGAAATGACACCTCACCACTTTCTCCTTTCTGTCCTTGTAAACCTGGAGGTCCTAGGGTTCCTGGGGCTCCGTAACTACCTGCATGTTTGTTGGTGAGAGGCGCTTCCATTATCTGTTGTATGTTAATGTAAAGAACATCCATCCATCCTTCCATCTATATATCTCTTATTCATACAGTCATTTACCTGGGCTTCCAGTTGAACCTGGCTGACCTTTAAACCCTCGGGGTCCTGGAAGTCCTTTAGTGTGGATGGGGCTAGGTTCACCTTTCTGGCCTACATGTGATAGAGTGAGAGAAGAAAGGAGTCTTTCTGTCTGTCTTCTTGTGTGTTTATATTTATAAACATCCGTTAATTGAACATTGGTCAGTGTACTACTTTACCTGGAAATCCAGGCTGTCCTGGAAAGCCAGGTACCCCAACAGCTCCCTTACTTCCAGGAATTCCAGTGGGGCCAAATCCCTCTGGCCCAGGATAGCCGAGTGGTCCCGGATTGCCTAAGGGCCCTGGTGGACCTGGGAATCCAATGTCTCCCTCTGAACCAGGGAAGGGATACTGGAAAGCAGATGGAGAACTTGTTTGGTTTGGGCTGAATGAGCTCTTGGACATGTCTGAGAATTTAGGTGACATCAAAATGGCAAAATAAACAGCATGTTAAGTGAAAGTCTGCAAAAACATTCTCACTGAATCCCCCGGAGGCCCTTGATCTCCTTTGCGACCTGGTAGCCCAGGAAACCCGGGGAGGCCATTTCCACCGGGCCCACCAATCCGTCCCGGGTCACCTTTCTCTCCCTTCACCCCAGGACTGCTGTAATAATGTGAGTCTCCCTTTTGTCCCGTAAGGCCTGGAAACCCCATTTGACCAATAAGACCCTTCAGAAAAAAACTAATGTTAACAAGTGTTTGACAAAACAAACAACAAAATACTTTTTTAAATATTTTCTTACTGGCAGTCCAGGTAAGCCAGAAGGCCCTGGGAGGCCTGGATCACCTTCAGCACCTGGTCCTTGACTATATCCTGAACGACAGAAAGACAAAGAATCTTAATTCCAGTTTTAAACATTTCCCTTTCCAGCATTGCCGGTAAAACTGAAAAATGCATTTGAATGTAGGAGAAGGACTGGTATAAGATATGTAACATAAAGCAATCAACCACCAGCTCCAGGATGTGGAAGTACACATACTCAAAAGACTTGCTAGAGACTGTGTGGGGAGAATAAGGCAAGACATACTCAAGTTTTTTTGGTAATGTATGAAAATTAAGAAATACTGGAATGATGTATGGATGGAGTTGGAGCTGATGTTACTTTATAAAATACCAAAGACATTTAATGTACTTTTTTGGGGTAACTTTACAAGGAACAATGTCCAACAGGAAGACCAATATAAGGCTAAAACTCTTATAGCAGCAACTAAGAAGGCAATCACCAGGACATGGCGCCATTGGAAAACCAACTGGACATTGTTTGAGAGATATTTAACATGGAAAGACTCACACACGTACTGAGAATACAACAATCAGAATTTGACAAGAAATTTTAAAAATGGACTGTCTAAAGACCCTTCATAGAGACACCATTAGTAATCCTGAGTAAAGATGGACATCCTGACTATATCATAGACGCATTTGGTAGTTTTCATGCTGTGAATGGTTTTTACCCGGGATGCCAGGTGGACCACGGGGACCTGGTGGTCCTGGGGATCCTGATCCAATACAATCATAACAGGGCTCCCCTTTCTCTCCTGAACAAAGAAAAGACATGGGAATAGTTAGTCCTGTTTATATTGAACTTCAGACCATTAGAGAGCTACATGAACTGCTATTTAGTGACAACTGCACGTAATAGTCTACTATCGAAGCTTAGTGATAAACGGAGGAATTAGCCAGTACGGGTAGATGTAAAAGAAATTAAATTGTAGCAATGAATTTATGAATGACACCTAGTTTCCCACCTTTCTTTCCATACGTCCCATCATATCCCATAGGTCCACGTGTACCCCTCGTTCCCTTCATTCCTGGCAGACCTTTGGTAGTCCTGTGTGCTACAAGCAATTTTCAAAAACAAAGATCACATTGAATGATCAATGTGCCTCATTATGTAGTTTTTGACAACTGCTGGTTCATTTTATTAAACATAAAGCCTGGCACTTTTCTTCCATCACATAAAGCTAATGTTTGTATGCATTACTGTATAGGAACTGCAGACGTTTTATCTTTACAAGATAAAAATAAATAAATAAATAAAGGGGCTTTGTGAAGATGTTCAACAATATTCACAGGATGACAATACTTGTAGAAATCCCATGTATAAACTCTTGTGTAATAACTGCCCAATAAGCTTATAGTGACAATGTAAAGGCGAATAATAAATGATTTCAGTAAAAAAAGGTTTACATGACAATACAGTCCATCACCCATCCAAGAAGTTTGCTGAGTTAATCAAGATTTGAAATTACTGGTATTACCGAGATTGGAAGATAAGATTTAGATAACTTTTTAGAAAGAATACATTTACACATACTTCTGTCTTCAGGAGGTCCAGGCGGACCCGGATCCCCTGGAGGCCCTTGATCGCCTTCATCCCCATCTAGACCTGGGGATCCTAGATAAATATCCCCAGACTCCCCAGGATCACCTTTGGGGCCTGGAGAGCCAGTGGGACCACGTGGGCCAGGCACATAAACCCCAGATGATTGGCCTATGTGATGCAAAGGGAGAGTGTGAGCAATATATTTAGGGAAATCAAAAGTCATACCTGCTTATACTGCACTTTTGAATATCTATCTATCTATCTATATATATATATATATATATATATATATATATATATATATATATATATATGCATATACTACACACATATATATATATATATCTATATATTTATATTTATATTTATATATATATATATATATATATATATATATATATATATATATATATAGAGAGAGAGAGAGAGAGAGAGAGAGAGATGCAGGGATAGGAATTGATGGAAATATCAGGGAGATTTTCTTGATACCCATGCCATTATCAATCTTGCTTTTCCATCCGATTCTTTATCAGTTCCCTTAACGATTCCTAATCAATTTTTCATTAAACATAAAGCCTGGCACTTTTCTCCCATCAATAAAGCTAATGTTTGTATGCATTACTGTATAGGACAAGACGTTTTATTTTACAAGATAAAAAAAATAAAATAAATAAATAAAGTAAAGGGGCTGCCTGCAAAGCTTTTCTGCGTCAACACAGCTGCTTTTATTAGCTCTGCGTCTGATCACAGTTAGATGTGTAGATGTAAATGAGTGACAATACGTGCAGAATTTAATTTCATTTAGTTTTTTTTTTTGTCAAAGGAAAAAAATGTGCTAAGCCTGCCTGCTGGGCATTTATGTTTTTATAAAGTAGGATATTTACCCTCTGTAACAAACAAGCTGCTTGTAACTGGTGAGCAGCAGCACTTTTGCGTAGAGTGTTTAATACATTCCCATGTTGTGGGAAAGATGTTCCACCATATTGCTGGTTTCCACCTTTACTTAATCACTTTACAGATTTACAAGCAGCGCCGTTGTCATCTTTGTAACTTGAAAGTACACTTTGAACCGTTACTTCCTCTCTGCTATGATTTCTCATTATTCTTCTTCATCATCTCATCTTTACGACTTTTGTTTGCAAGTTTCTAGCAGCATAGATGCATGAGTTTGACATTGTTGTGTATTGCAAACTGTCAAAAAAAACATTGGCACACTGGCATTGATAAAAGGAAATGAAAATCGGGAAAACATGGGAAATATACCTGGAGGTCCATCAGCTCCAGGAAATCCCACAACACCTGAGAAAATATTGATAGTTTGTTTAATTTCTGTATAGACTAGTCAGCTGAAAGCAAACTTAGCTTATAAAGTTTCAAACAATCGCAGCTTCAACAATAGAGTGTCTTACGACTTTTGACTTTTCTGGATCTATTTGTAGTTCATCTCACTTCTTCTAAATCACCTTATTACATAGCTTTATGTTCATCTACCTTGACGACCAGGAAGTCCAGGTGGGCCTGGGAAACCAGGATCTCCACGGTATCCTTTCAGTAGCTCGATCACAGGCCAACTATCTGTAACAAAATCACAGGAGGCATGTAGTGACAACACAGTGGTACAACAAGAACAAAACATTTAAAATAGCCTGAAAACCATCTTGAAAATATCATGACATTCATGAGTTCACAATTATAAGAATAAACTCACATCTCCAGGCGGACCAGGAGGACCCTGATCTCCCTTTTCACCCTAAATATTAGAGCACAAAATCAAAGGATGATGATACAATGCATACCAAAGACTGGGTATTGTTTTTGGCACTAACACATTACTAACCATCGGTCCTGGTGTCCCTGGATATCCTGGCTCACCTACAGGGCCAGGCCGTCCCTAAAGAAACTATATTGTATTCAAAAGCCACACAGACACACTAGAACATAATGATTCTGCATACATGCACACCCTTATGATAAAACATTACCAATACTTGTCGTCCAGGATTACCATTCTTCCCTGGTTTTCCCTACAAGGACAATGGAGGACAATAGTCAGGTATTGGCAATTTCTTCTCTATGAAGAAAAAATGTTTATGATGGGCCTTGGGCATCCTTTAACCCTCTGAAACCTGAGCAAATTAGCTTGATTTCTTTCAAAATACAGAAGGCAATGAGCAACTTAAAATGATTAAAAATTAGCAAAAAACTAGCAACATTTTACAAGAAAATTACCTCAAAAGTTTTTTTAAAAAAAAAGAAGAAAAGAAAGTTCTCAAATAAAATAAAAGATTTCTTTCTGTAGCACAACTTTAAATATATAATTACAAGAATTTTACATATAGTTTTCTGGACATTGTTAATATTTCTTAAATCAAATCTAATAATATCCCTGCAGCTAATTTTCAAGCAAATTTCTTGTCACCTACTATAACTATTTTTTTTTGGAATTTGTGAAACATTTCCTGCTAAGTTGCTAATTGCTTTTAAACAAAGATTTAAATACTTGTGAAAGGTGTCAACAAAACTTACGTTCATCCAGGTTCTAAAGGGTAAAATTGTTTAATTATTAAAAATGTATTTTTGTTTGACATTACACGCCACTAATAATAAAAGCAGTCAACAGCTGGGACTGACGGGAGACTCTTATTTCATTCTATTTGGACAGATGTGATTAGCAGAGGCCTCGTCCTCAACAGCAGTGTCCTAGTTCAGGTACATACCACAAGCCTACAAATAATAATGCAATTTAAAAAAAATAATAATAAATAAAAAAATAATAATATAATAATAATAATAATAAAAGACAAACAAAATAACAACAAAGTTTTGAGTCTGCAGCTGAGATGCCCCTGTTGTTTTCATGTTAAATGAAAAACAGAAAAATCTGGCTTTATCTGTCTCTCCATGGCACACTAAATTTCAGATAAGGATGTTAGGATTCACAGACTCCTAAAAAAATATATACATTCAAATCGAATGAGGTCAGGATTTACCACAGCTCAGCTATGGTCTATGATGGCCTCTTTGGTGTTGCTCTAAATGGTGTCAATAATTTACGAGGCATAGCAATGCTGTGACCATTTAAATGTGGAAGATTTTGTCCCAATACTTGAGCTTAATTACCTTTTCCCTCATTTTAGAGCGGTTATTATTGTAGCTTTATTTATTTACGTTTTAATGGTGGGCCTTCATAAAGGCGCTTTAAGGGTGGTGGTAATACTGTCCACTCTAACCTGGACTGAAACTATTTTCTAGCAACACAATTATGATAAAATGGTGTATATAGGTTGATTATAAGATTAAGTTCACTTTTATTGTTAGGAGGAATTGTGGTAATCGCTGCATCAAAATCAAAAACAATAAGACATTAAAGAACATCTGTGCACACAATAAGACAAGAAAGCAAATGAGTCCCATTCACTCTGCTACACAAATGTGTAGCATGTCTCACTTTACATGCTTACCAACAAATACACAAGTGAAAACCAGCAATTATCTGTGTGCCTCCCACACTTCTGTATATCCTCCAGGAGTTGCACATTAATACACAGAAACACTGACTATAGGATGTCTTTCTTTTCTTTTCTGTTCTTTCCTTTCCCTTTTCTGTTTGCCAAATCACATTGATTTCAGTGCTGCATTACTGCCCTCTGCTGATCATCCTTTTTCTGGAGCTATTCCCAATTTGTGGGTAGAACGATATGGTTCAACAGTCAAATACCACTTCAGAATTTCTGTTTTGGGACACCACTATATTTCAAATGTGGTTGCACAAACAGAACAGGAGGCTTAAAGGTGAGAGTGAATGGAATAAATATAGTGTCTGACTTCTGGACCCTCCGGTCCTTTGTCGCCCTTTGCCCCTTTGGTGTAATAGCCGTAACCAAGGTCTCCCTAAGAACAGATGAAAATAAGCTTGAGAATCAGAGAAATAAATAAACAACACTAACAAGGCAAAACAAACATCAGGGAGAATCTTTAGAGATCTAAAAATTTAAAAAAAAGACATTCATTTAAAATATGTAAGGTATACTTACTGGTGCACCCTTGCAGCCTTTATCTCCTATATCTCCTCTGTCTCCTTTTACACCCTGAATAAGACATAAACCTTCATTAGTTTAGTTAATTAGTTTCAACAACTACAGCTGCTTGTAAGTTGTTCTGTCCAACATTTTGGTCCCACATACATTAAGATATTTTTAACTACCCAATTAGCCATAAAATGGCTGTGAGCATTCACAGTCCCTGAGGAATCATATTCTACTATCTTTCCTCAAGTGCGACCATCAGGCCATCGATACAAGAAATATAATGAAAAGGTGACTGAAATTTATTGAGGATGAGGCTGAGTTTTTCCATTTTGGACCCTTCATGAGCTTTTTCTCTCATAATGATCTTTCCATTTTCTTCTTTTTTATTCTTCTACTTACATTTAAGAAAAATAAAAACAGCCACTGTAGAATTTTGAAACTGCAATAGTTTGTGAAGTGTGACACATATTAGTGCACTGGCTATGTCTCAAATGGACTTTAAAGGCAGTGTCATTCAGGGCAATTATTACCCCACCATAAAACCTAGATATTGCAATACCATCATTAAAAACTACACGCTATGTAATATCAAAGTATCCTCATACAACGGTTCATGTGATACACTACAAATTAGTTTCCCATGATCAACGTTATTTCCTTAGTGTTAAGTTATCTAATCAGAGGTGGAAGAAGTAATCAAATTCTTTACTTATGTAAAAGTACTAATTCCTCACTGTGAAAATACTCTTACAAGTAGAAGTCCTTGTTTAAAATTATACTTCAGTAAAAGTATATAGTCAGGGAAATGTACCTAAAGTATTGAAAGTAAAAGTACCCAATTTGGAAAAATCTTAAAAATCAAAATGAATCAAGAATTACTTAAATATTTATCTCTTTTTTTGTAGCTAATCTAACAACTGACTAATTGTTTCAGCAGCACTTTTGTTGACTGTGTTTTAATTTAAAACAAAATAAACTTTTCTCTTTCCTTTTATTCAAAAATCTTCACTAAACTAACTAGTAACTTAAGCTTTCAGATAAATGTAGTGAATTAAAATGTACCATATTTCCCTCAGAAATAGTGGACTAAAAGTATAAAGTGGCCTGAAAAGAAAAAGTAAAGTTTGCAAGTAAAGTAAAAGTGCTTCAAATTCATACTTAAGTACAATACTTGTATACATATATTTAGTTAAATTACACCACTTTACATAATTAATCTAAAGTTACAGAATTTAGGTTTAGACATAAGGCCTTCCCCTAAAATGACTCAGGAGTTCACTCAAAGATCACATTGTCGAAACACCATTTGTAACCCATCCACCACCCAAATCTGACCCCCTGTCCTGCTTGGACTGCTTCGTTGTTTACTACTTTCAGCGCATTGGTCAAATTATCACAGCCTTCCAAAATATGTGGGTTACGCACAAACTACTGGCCCATGATTATGTGGGATATGTACTGATTTTGGTGCATTACCTTTTGTGGGAAAACCGACAGACAGTGCATGAGAACAGCCTGGGGATACAGTATACAAATAACTGGCACTGTGATTTAACTTCAGTCTGTTACTGTACTTTTAATATGAGACTCTCAGAGAAAAACTCCTTGATGCGACCTGGTGGCCCCGGTGGCCCTCTTGGTCCTGGTCTCCCCTGCAATCAAACAAATTGAGATCGTCCTCAAACAAAAATAAGACATAATGCACACATCAAATGTTCATGTCACAGAAATGGTCAGAGGTAAATTAAATGTAACCTTATTGATACACTGTAACAGTGGGTCTAAAAAAGGACTTACCTTTGGTCCACGAGGTCCTGGGACACTACCTATGCCCTCTTGACCCTGTAGGATTTAATTTCATTCCATATATTTTATTTATATGGACAGCACACATTAATAAATATTTCTGTAAATCTGTCAGCGTTAGCCAGCTGGCTAATTTTCAACTAGTCCTTTGGCAAGATGTTTTGAAACCTATAAAATGATAAAATTCACATAACAACTACAACAGCAGGGAACCAGGGGAATTCTCAAGACAGAACACAAGCCATGCAAAGCAACAAGAAACAGCCGAACATCAGTACAAAACAATACCATAGCAATTATATAAATAATTTTAGCACTAATAGCCATGCAAGCAGCATGCAGCAAGGACACACAGTAAAGCATTACATGCAGACATGCAGAGCAGCAATAGCAACAAGAAACAGCAATAGACGGTAGGCAAAGATAAAAAGAACAAGTCATTACATGGGTACATCTTAATAAAATGTTAAAATATGCAGTTACGGGTTAACAATATCTTCATTTGCACTAACACACAGGCCACGCAACACAAAGTTGGCCAGGCTGTTATAAATATAATATAATAAAGTAGATATTTCATACATATCGGACAGAATATAAAGGATGGGAAAGCAACTGTAATGTGTTGATATAAATAATGTGGTCTTCCAGTCTTTCTGAAAAAAAAAAACCCCAAAAAACTATCAGTTTGATTGCAGCCTGGTTCCCACGATTACTATCCTTGTTGTTGCCAATTCCAAACGATGGGTTTAGACTCCTCCTCTAATACATTATATCGTATCACCACCAATTTCACTATCTGAAAAGAGTTTCACAAGAAACCGTTTCACACCCGTAGATGTTCACACTACATTCCAAAATACTTCCATGTGAAAGAACAAGCACTGTGGTCAAAACAAAAAGCCTGCAGCTGTGGTTTTCCTCTGGGCCATTTAGAAATCAAACAAATGTGGTATAAGGTACACACATAGCCAAAATATTCATCCATATTTATTAGCATTACCTTAGATCCTGGAGCCCCAGGGCGGCCAATAAACCCCTGTTCATAAAGCATTTTATCAAGCATCACATAAAAGTTTTACAGTGCTGCATCCACTCTATGCAAGACAAACCGAAAAACTTCACTCACAACATATCCCTGTGGTCCAGGGTCCCCTGGTAATCCACGCTCTCCAGGGAAACCTGGATTTCCCTGAAATACAAAGGAAGTTTCCCTTTTTAAGTTACAATGGAAAACACCTTTAACTCTAATGGAAAATATTGTATAAACTATAATATTATTCATGCAATGTAAATAGTTACCGGCTCTCCATCCCTCCCAGGTGGCCCAGGTGGCCCTGGTATTGTATTCTGTGATATCTGAGAATCACCCTGTGTAATACAGAAAGAAAATGTATCAAAGATTTCGTAGTTAAAGCTACTAAATATGGTGTTAACATACCTGATAATTAAAGGTATATAGTAATATTACATGGAAGTTGTTATACTACACTGCTGCATATTATAACTCCGGTTCACAGTTGGGCTCTGCAGCTTCATTACTCATCTTTATGTATCCGTGCACATGACATGCATGCATGTGCTCAGAATTAGAATGAGAGCGTCCCTATATGAAACGACTGCATAAACCGTACTCTTCATTCACCAACTCAGTAACGAGTGCTTATAGAACAAAATGACAACCTATTTTACACAGGCTTTGCCTTCTAAAGGGTTTCAACAGGCTTAAGGGGCAAAGCTAGTTCAATATGTACCAACTGCCATGACACAGACAGCACATTAGAAGTGGAAATGGTGACAACAGGACTCTCACACAGTAATCCTCTCACACTCACAAGTCCAAAAAAATGAGCCTGATGAGGACCCAAGCATGTTGCCAGTGAAAATCTGAACTGCTGCCCTCATCATGTATGCTTTCAAGGAGGTGACAGTGTAAAAGTAGCTTATGAAGACTGTCTTCCCAGAGGTATTAATTCTGCCAGTACTCCAATAGTAAAGGTACAGTACTGTTTGTGATGGGGATGTTCTTTGTGACAACATTCCCTGAAGTTAAAATGAAAGCTTAAACTTGAAATAGTTGGCTAGTCCAAAAATTAAGAAAACAAAAATGAGCACAATTGAATACATAAGTTTAACCATTATGCCAAAAATATTTCCTACATTATATGAGCCATTTGTAATCACATTATATTTTAAATGCTGCTGAAAAGTGTCACTCTGGATTGTGAACTGTGCATAATATCCTACAAAGCATGACAACAACTCACTTAATAAAATTAACTGTGAATTTAATGTCCTAACTCATACACATGCACACATTAACTCCCTGATGTCTGAGTGTGCACACAAATCGACACGCACACGTCCAGGTATCTCAGGATCTCCCTTGCACCTAAACATGACAAGCCTAAGCTCTCTGATTCAGCCGGCACAAATATGTCATAGGTTATTTGAGAATGCTTTTCCTCAAATTCATAGTGAGCTCTTATTGTGTTGAACTCTTTTTGATTTGAACAAATCTTTCTATTAATATTAATAATATCCTTCATCCATTAGAACAATAATCTATCTTTTATCTTTATGCCGTTTTTTCTTTTTCAACTTTTTGCTGTTGTGTTCTTAATGTATTTGTTCCTTTATGTGAAATTTGTCATGCTGCTTTCTTGGCCAGGACTCCCTTGAAAACGAGAATTTGAATCTCAATGGGATCATTCCTGGTTAAATTAAGGTTAAATTTAAAAAATAAAAAGGGAAATGGCAGATTATTTTTTTCACTGCCAGAGGAATTATATTATTCAGGTAAAACAACCAAGAAATTCCCAGGTACTGCAGCAGTTTGAATGATGTGTCCACACAGATAGAAGGTGTCGGGATTAGGAAGTAGCTGAATAGCAATCCACTGTACTTGTATGCTAATCCATGGCAAGTAAAACTGAAGAACTTTTTCTGCCTGCAAACAAATGTGGAAGATAATTCAACAAGACTGACTGATTTACTGGGGGAATACGCACTTGAATATTACGTGTGTAAACTAGAGAAATCTAGTTTTTCTTATTAAACTAACCATGTGGAGTGATTTCTGGCTATGTATAGTCAAAGCAGACTGTCCACCCACCAGGTCTGAGGATGGGGGTTTCACCACTACTAGAAGAACTCTTAATAGCTGGCAAGTAAGCATGGGGCCATTGCTGGTGTGTGATCATATGCTCTGTAACAGTTACTGCTGACAGTCTGTCCCTGCTCATCAACCTAGTAAAGGTTATAGTCAAAGCTGAAAAACCTGTGTAGTCTTTTGAAACCCTTAGCTAAACATGTTTGTTTTTTTTCGCACCCTGCACCTGAAATGTCCATGAGCAGACTGGCTGTAAACTGTTAGTGCACAGATGAAGATGACTTCAGAGTCTGCATCAATCATCACGATTTACAACCATAAGAATGCTCTCAAGAAAACTTACTTTCTGATAAAGTAGGTGTACGATGCATACTCTGGTAACACTCAGTGCTAGCAGTCTTGTGAATGCAAATAAACAGGAACTGTTGTCTTGAAAATTAGATCCAGAATGAGCACATTCCTTGCTGTAAATAAAAGTGTAGGGATGGATTTGATAGAGGGAACAAAACAGAAAAAATCTTTAAACAAGTTACTGGTCTCTCGTGGACTAGGTAGGAAATTAGCTCTGGGAGCTCGGGGAGGCAGAGGGGGCACCTGCTAGTGCAGCGTCATGTTTTTCTTGGTGCATCGGATCCTGCTAATAAACTTTTTGAAAGGTAGTAATTGCTGAGCAATTCTGCAGTTTCACCCTTCCTAAATTTAAATAGTGCTAAACAACTGACTGTGGGTTGCGCAGCATACATTTTATTACCTTTGGTCCAGGCAAGCCAGGTGGACCCTGTAAAGTAAAGACAAAGCTGCAGCAAAACTTTGAATAGTAAACTTTGCCCTTGATGGTTCATTTTAAGGACAGAAATAAACAACAAAAGACTTAAGTTGAAAAAACCAAGACACTGTATTTGATTACAACATAAGTTAACATAACAGAAATAACTTACTGCAGGTCCATCAATCCCATGGGCCCCGGGAACACCAGGAGGTCCATCGTCTCCCTAAAAGTATGTGTTCAAAGTGTATAAAATGTGGTTCAGGTTTGTTAGAGATTGGAAAAAGTATGATTGAAAAGCTCTTTACTCAAAGCTTCATCAGTGAACACTTTGTATATGAGCTAAAAAGACATGGAAGCAATGCTACCATACCACTGTTACTATATCATATTTACTTACATCTGTTCCATTGCAGCCTGGAGCTCCAACTGGTCCTGGAGGTCCTTGTAAACCTGTGATACCCTGTAGGAGAAAGTCAGCAGATGTTAAAAAAAGGTTAACGAGCATCTATAAACATATGCAGGAACACACATTTACAAAATGATTAAACAATGAACAGAGTGACAAAGATAAATAAGAGACTATGATACCTCACCGGTAAACCATGAGACCCAGCAAATCCTTCTTTGCCTTCAGGTCCCTGTAATGACAAAAACAAAAACACTTTTTAAAAGGCACATCGGAGCTACAGAGTGGAAACCTGGTCTCCCACAATGTTTGTACTTTGTCTGTACACATATAGATTATACACATTTCAAACATAACTCAGTTTTCACTCACAGAGAAATCAAATAAACAGTCAACAAAGACAAGTTTGGATAATACAGTTATTTTACCGGATCGCCTTTTGGCCCCACAGGTCCAACAGGCCCAGTGTTGCCCTGTCAAAGACAGCAACCAATTATTAATTTTAGTGATCTAGGAAGATACAGTAAAAGTACAACCAATAGCGATGTCTATGTACACAAAGAGAAATTGTTATTCATCACAGTCTCTACAATATTTGAGTCAATGTTTCCCTTCTGACAATAGTATTGGATTTGGAGATGTACAGAATTTAAGAGCGAGAGCCGGGCTGAAATTCTACCTTTGGTCCCAATGGTCCGGCATGACCATCTGATCCTGGACGGCCCCCTGATCCTGGGGGACCTTCAAGTCCGGGAAAACCTTTTTCTCCCTGTGGGCATGAGTGTATGTGTGTGAGAGAAAGAGAGAAAATGGATGAAAAGGGGGAAGACAAACTGCTAGCAACAATCATCAACTTCAGTTAAAAAAAAAATGCATATTTGCATCTGTAAATGTTGTCAGTGTGTGAAATGTATGTAGGCACAATTAAAGAAGCATTCACAGAGTTTCATCAATCTTCATTAAAATATTACTGAGACTGATGCTTAAAGGTGCAAAGGGTGCCTATGGGATGTTTCCATTGGATTTAGGATTATTGCAGAACATGAGCTCTGAGACAAACACGACAACATTTACACATTTTTTGGTTTTTTTTTCAGAAAGATAATCTTCACAAATGCACATCAATTTTGTGATTTTTTATTCATAAATGCAATCACCAGAAGTAAAAAGCTAATGTTAGGCTATAAATAAACTACACCATAGTCCCATGACTTAAATTCCCCACCACAACGAGGTTGTGAAGTCATGTTCGGCTTGATGACATTCTGTAGTCTCATATGGCCACCTGTTAGAAACCGTCTTTTTTAAGACACATGAAAGCTTCAAAGTTCATGAATGGGGTATTTACTGGTGTATTTTATGCCGTAGAACAACATATGTACGTCTCTTAAGCTTTGTTAATCACAATTTGGGCAAACCGTTGCTTAGGCCCAACTGTATTTGATTACAAAGGATTCATGTGCGTAACAGCGAGTCTCTCTACGAGGCTATAACTATAATGAAGGATGTTGACACACTCTTGTTGAAGTATACAACTGCACCTGATGTGTTTAGATTGTGGAAACTGCTTAACAGTTTTAATGCAATGGTAAGACAGTAGCACAGGTCTGTTTTGGAAGCTTTTAAAATGAGTAGAGATGTTAAATTAATGACAGTATTTGTGTGGTAGTAATAATAAAAACAATAGGCCTTTTGCATAGAAAGCATACACAGCAGGAAAAGCACTTGTTTAAAAAAATACATTTAAAAAAGTGTCTAATTAACTAGAAAAAATAGTTGCATCAAATGGAATATTGAAAATGTACAACAGCTCATGTACATCCATACTACAGTTCATGGACATGACCCGTTCTATAATGTCTTGAATGATGGGTAAAAACACTATAATGTATTTAGTAGAAAGTTATGTAAAATAAAATGGTTTCAAAATTGAATGAGGCGGAATTCATTTATAGTGAACTCAAGCACTGACGGCTGAATTTGATGAGACAATAGTTGATCCACTCACCCTGCTGCCTTTTACTCCTTTACAGTGGCACCTTGATCTCCCATTGCACTCACACTGAAAAGAAATTGTAACATTGTTCAGCGTGCATTGCGTATATGGAAACAATGTCTTAAATGGATTTAAAAAGCAGCAGTTCTCAAGTGGTTAACGTTTTAGTCACTGTCTTTTGTTGGTCGTGTTTCTGGTGCTGTTAGGGAGAAAGAATGCAGCAGCAGTAGAAAACTTGCACACAGAGAACTTAAGTGCAAACGTTTCAATATTATAATCTCCCCAGTGCACTGGGGAGAGTTGACTTTAGAGCATTTTTAAGCATTTAAAAAAAAATCCAGATTCTACTCTGAATTGTATTTTCTTTCTTTGTGCTCCGGTCCTCCATTGCAAGTCCACCTGAATGTTGACTGCCTCTCTAGCGTGAAAGCACTCTTTTTTTTCTTGTTTAATTAGATTCCCTCAGCTACCCCCCACAGTCATATGTACCTCCCTCAGTGGGTCTATGCCCCCAGAGAGGTGTACCACTCATCTCAGGAGCTATAGCTACTGTTGGCAGTCTGCTGATTTGAGTGATCCAAATTATTGCAATCGATTGCACTTTTTACAAAAATTATGTTGATTTATTTGCACAATAAAGGAGTTTACTTTGGTGGGATTTGTGGAAGCAATTTGCCATGCATAACTCTCCATTGCTAACATGTCCTGTGTTTCTGGACAACACACTGGCCTTTAATTTAAAGGCAGTAAACACAACTGCTTATCAGCAAAAGAAGAAGCTTCACTGAAGCTAATGCACTAAGAGGGTGGAGCCAAGGTAAATAAAATAGAGTAAAATGCACAGTGGATTGTTTGTCTGTAGGCTAGATAAAAGGTCAACTAAAGGTTATATTAAGCACTTGATACAATTACCAGTTGTCAGTTAACTGAAAGTAATTTCTCATGCATTCAGTTTCCAGTTCACCTTAGTCTTGTGATGATTCAGTCAAAAACGTGAGTACAACGCTCCAAGACACAAAGGGGGAACAAACGGGTCTGACATTTCCGTTATACCTTAAATTGGCTCATTTAAAAAGAGACATTTTACCGTAATGAATTCAATTTCCTTGTGCACATGAAATTATAATTAAGGATAAAATTAATTGAATGTTAAAAAGCCGTAGATGTGTTTTCCATTGCTGTAAGAGCATGAAAATGTAGATTTTCTCATTATTGGTGAGCTTCAGCCTTTATCACAGATGATTCACAATTTTATTATTAGTTTGTAGCAGTGATGTAAAACACTGGTTCTCAACCTCAGGTCCTGACTCCCACTAGGGGTCCCTAAAGCCCCAAAGCCATATTGATTTAAAGGGCTGTAAGACAATGTTTCTCAGAAATGTACCACAATCCTACATCTCAGCATTTCATTTATTTCTGTGAAGAACAATCATTTAATTAGTTATTTTCAAGGTTTAAATTATTTTTCAATTTATAAACTAAAAGTATCTCACAGGATAAAGGCACAATAAAGACCAGGACACAGGGTACATTCATAGAGCCTTCACTCTCTGCTAAACAGCCTTGTAGTACATTAGAGAAGTAGCAGTTAAAACAACCAAAGACCTAACTGAACAATGTCGAAGCATAAGGAAGAAGAAATAATTCAATTTACACAAACTGTAAATTTACACAAACTGTTGCTGCAGTTATTGTGTTCACTATTTGGGTTTTTTGTACACTTTATCATTTGTTCTTAGCTGTTATTGTTAAGCATGGACTATAATTTGAAATATCCATAAAATATAGAAAATGGGTTTCTAAAAGGAAAAGGTTGGGAACCACTGATGTAAAGAACTTTTTTTTTTTTTTTTTTAGCAGAGAAAAACGATATAAATGTCTCTGCTTAATTCTCTGTAAAGAGCTGGGTTCCTCTTTCGCTTATTTTCCAACTACCATATCCTGTCCCTTTTCACTGACCTTACATAAAAAGGGCCCACCAACATAGCCCAGTGAAGTGAATACTGTACACAATGATGCAAACAGACTGCAAAAACCCCTGCATCTCTTCAGGATACAAGATGTTTGGAGTTAAGCACAGACATTGCAGTTACAAACAGACCACAGACTTGTATATCAAAGTTAAGGCTGTGAAGAATGAATGAAGCTAACATTGTACACAGCAGGAGACAGGATGATGCCGTTCTCCTATAAACACTGGTTTTGTGGATTTTTATGTGGGACCTGGGAGAGATTCAGCAAGAGAAAGGTAAAGTTATACAAAACAACATTTGGAATTATTAAAATAAATTAAAATGTTACTGATGCATTGCTTAAAAGGGCAAGTTGGAACAACTGTGATAAATGTAGTAAAGATGCTGCTAATTCTTTCTAGAACAAAGCTCACCAATCAGCTATTATAGCTCAAAAAATAACCCAATTTTTGCAGTAAAGTATGAAATAAACAACATACAGCACTATGATCCTGGCAGGATCACAAATAAGACTGTGGCCCAAGTGTGTACAGTATGGAAGAAAAGCACAAATGTAAAATCAGCCAATAGTGTTTGCATTTCAAAACCTGTCCACACTGCTCTGTTGGCTAAATAAAATCTGATCTTTCTGTAGTGTTATGTCAGTAAGGAAAAAAATAAAGATCTTACATTTTTGGCCACAGTGCCCATCAACATCACAGCAAACAGGATCAGAGGAACTTCAAACACTGGCCTTCTCATGCCTCTTTTCTTCATCCAGTTACATCAAAAGCTCAGCAGTTCACCACACACACCCGAGAGGTGATGAATGTCTTTTTGAGTGTCCTCCTCGGCAACTACCCTTCACATCACATCCATCCACCGCTGCACTATGGGTGATGATAGGCCATGGCTTCAGTTAAATTAAAATTCTTCATCTGGGTTAAAGTGCCTTGATAGACAGGACAGCCCAGAGAAGTTGTTTATCCTGAGGAGGGAGGCGGTCTGAGCTTACTGATGCGGTCAAACCCAATCATCATCTTTCTCCCCGTCTCATCCCCGATACTTACAAATAGTGGCTGCTACTCTGTTTGGTTTTTACTGATACGGAGGCAGGAGATTAGTTTGAATCTTGTCGAAGATTATCCCGCTTAGGATGCACTGAAGAGTTCATGAAGATTCATTTGAGCGGTGCAAATTTGGGTGAGTTGTGAAAGTTTATGTGCATGACAGACTGCTACCTATAGACTTCATGGGCTGGAAATTTTTATGCCTAAGGATATTACCTGAGTGGGAGGACAGCACCAATGATTACTTTATGGTTAGCATGTTAAAAATTCTTACTTGCATGTACCATATTTTACCCCAAAGGAGGTTATTTCTTACTATCAAATGATATCAGCTAACTAATGGCTCACAGGTGTCTTTGGTGTTTTATGCTTCCATCATCCACCACAGGGGGCAGCACTGAGGCCAACACTCACCTGTTAAGCAGACTGATGAGACAAAGATGGGATCCCCAGTTTCTGTTGTGACTCTAAGCTCCATCAAGTGAGTCCCACTGCAACAACATTAACAATAAAATATTAGTAATAACATCAATATGATATGAATGTAAACATTGTGTTATATTTTGCAGCAACTATATCTGATGATTACTTTTTGTGACTGAGTTGTAATGCATATTCCCAAATCAGAAAGCGTTGATCAACGTATCTTCCATTGTTTAAAATTTGATGTTGTGTTAAATAACAATAGGGAACATTTTATCAGAAAAATATACATTCTGATAAAGAAATATAGTGTGCTTCTATCACAACTTATTCTAATATTTTCTGTCAACATCTAAGATTTCTCTTTCAAAAATACCTTCACCTGCAAAAACGAAAGATGTCACCGAGCCCTGACACAGTAAACGTAAGACAGCAATGCCTCACTAAATCTGGAGCAGTTCACATTCCCTACTATGTAAACCAATTTACCTGAATATAAACACATTTCTTGCTTGTTTGTTCAGATCCTTAACAAATCCGTATACTTGCAGTCCAGTATGTAGACTCTGTAAAAAGCTGACCTCCACCGGCCTGAGATGGTGTCACCTGCAGACTGATGAGAGTTTGGGTTGAGAACATTCTCTTGGAGTTTAGTTTTCCTGCATACAGGAGCAACACATAACAGAAAACATTGGCTTTGAATGTTTCTGCAAACCATGTACATATCACATTTGGGCCTTTCATGTGCATCATATCAATGTTTCATAAGTGGCACAGTGCTAATTACATGTATATGAGCTGACTTTGTCATTGGGCAGTGGAGGGGATGGTAGATGGCATGAGACTTAGGCAAGACAGTTGCCAAACTGCAGGCCAACCTACAACAAAAACAGTTTTTTGACGACAAACTACAGCATCTCCAGCGGCAACTGTGCCACAAACTGAGTGTTTTTAAGCAAGACATTGACACCACTCCTGGTGAGGATAGTGAAACAATAGCTGCATGTTTTTAGTAAAACATTGGCAACATTTTTGGCAGTAACCGTGGTTCAAAAACTGCGTGTTTTTTTAGTGAGACATCGGCACCATTTGAGATGGTGATTGTTGCAACAAAACCAAGCATTTTAAGCTAAAACATGACCTTTTTTAAACCATAACCAAGTGGATTTTTTGCCTAAACCTAACCATATGTTAACCAGAGCACTATCCAAAATTTAAAGTAACGTAGCGTTTCAACATATCTGATATATAGCATACAAATCTTGCATATATGTAGTTAGAAAAAAACGTAAAATGCCATTTTTTTAAATTATTTTTTTTATTATGAACAAAATATTTGCTTGAATTCTGTGAGGTTTACTAATTTGGCAATAAACCAGATTTATAAGGTAACCAGAAAAGCATTTTTTCTTTCACTGCTCACAAAATGTGCCTCTTTTTGTCATTTGTGGTTGTGTAAAGGGCATCCAGCTGCTGGGGCTAAATGAGACTACAGTTAATCTGTTACCACCGTTACATTCACAGGTGGATCTTTGTCCTGGTCGTCTGTGTGCAGCAGCTCAATGCAGTAAGCCTTTCTTTTTAAGTCTTCATTACATTTACATTTAGCCTAGATTACAACATATCACTACCATGTAAAACTTCAACTGAGTTTAATTTCAAGAATACACTATTAATATGACCATAAACGTGTATAAACATACTATGCTGTATGACTATATAGTAGAGAATAACCATTACCCATGTGCATTTCTCCCAACCTCAGACATCCAATACATCGCAAGACACAGCAAAAATTTACTGTTATCGTAAGCAATAATGCTTTGTTTTTTCAGAAGTTGCCGTAAATAAACTGCAGACCATTCAAAATGCAGCAACATACGCACTGATCAAGAAGACTATGACGAGGAGAACACATAGCCGACCTTTCACTAGAACAGATTTCCGTTCTATGTTTAAATTATTTAGTGGACTTGCGCCTCAACAGATTAAAGGTGCTTTTAATGTACACTGGTTGAAACACATGCACTTGCTACGCTGTAAAATAGCCCTGACATGAACATTAATGTTTAAGAACCATCCATTTTTGTTGAGACTACATTATACAGATGTTGTATTGGACTGCACTGCACTGAAATCTATCATGTTAAGTTTAATTACAACTTCACTTTTATAAACACTGCTGCTGCTGCTGCTACAGTAGCCAGGAACGCAGTTTAGGCCTGTCACAAACAACCAACCATCAGTGCAGCGCCAAGATTGTCCTAAAAATGACTGTCTCAATGCACTTCATGTCCCTTCGTGGACATAGCTTTCATGTCAGTGTGCTCCTGTTTTGTGCACACCTTGGTTCTTACATTCTAGTAGCTATTGGTGAAATGTTTACTGGAAAAAAAAAATCTTGACCTTAAGACTGTATGTGTTGCTCCCAAGGTGTTTATAAAAGTGGTCGCCAAGTAATTTAGATTTTCATGCACAGTGTAAAGGAATGCTTGTTTTTACTGTACACAAAGATAGTGTGCTACTGCTACAGCTGTTTCTGCAACAAGCTGTTAGTTTGTCAACTGAGAGCAATTGCTGATTTAAATGCAAACTTTCCCACTGAGGAGATTTAATTTATGATGCATTTTGTAAAAACAAACAAAAATAAAAATGATTCACTGACATACAGCTTAATTAATATTAGTATTGGCATTGAACATCCAGTATTGGTTAGGCTATGCTGTAGTAAATCTAGGTGCAAAACACTGTTAGCTGGATACAACAATAATTATCTGGATACAAATAGGGCTGAGTGATATGGCTTTAAAATAATATCACAATATTTTTAGGCTATATCGTGATACACAATATATATCTTGATATTTTGAAATCTCCTCTACACTACTGTAAACTACTAAAATACAAAAGATGAGTCTGAAAAAGGAAACGCCAAAGTGCGTCTGACACCGGTTGCTAAAAGAACGAGACAGTTTAAACTCGATGTTCGCAGTAAAATCATTTTAGACATTGCAATTGGAACAAGCTGCGATGCATCGAGTATGTTCATATATTCACCCACCCTTACTTCTGTGTTTGACTTTGCATATCCAAACCATGCCCCAACAACAGTAGTAGCCCTTCTTTTGGGTACAAGCTCCTCCTCGTTTTATGTAGGCCAGTTGGTGTCAGTGTCGCTCCCCAGCTCCTCCACACGTGTTTGTTTTTTTGGTGCCATGCATTATGTAGACACCACATGGACAGATGCAAAGCATTATCACAAAAAAACAAAAAGTACGATATAGCAATATGTAACAATAGACGTTTTTTTCATCATCGGACAATATATATCATCATATCGCACAGCCGTAGATACAAACATGAGCAACTCTAGACTTCTGTAGAAACAATATGGTGGATTCCACATAGGAGGAACTGCCGTGTGGGTATAAATAAATGTCTCATTCTGGGTTAACAAAAAAGCAACAATAGTTATTTTTAAGGGATTATACACTTATGAAAACATAATTGTTAATATGAGTATGCCAATATAGTCTTACACAGTAAACCTTTAAGGTGAAGTGGTTCTCCAGTAAAAGATGGCTAACTGCGACCTTTAGTTTGTCAGAGAAGTCACTACTTTCCTCCTGTGTGAGAAATTCACGTGGTACCCGGTCATGCTAAGGCTGTCAGTATCTCAGTCATCTTTCTGAAAGGATTATCAAACATGAAAGCAGGGGTAAAACTGGGCTCTTTTGGCAGCGAAAACATACAGCAACATCAGCTAACAACATTACCCGAATAAACAGCGCACACAAACGGGGAATTGAGCCGAAAAACAGCAGCTTCAGGATGATGATGGGTGACATGAGGCGTACGATGTGCGTTAAAACTTCGTGGGAAATGCGCACTAGCCATTAATGTTATGTGAAAAAGTAATGTTGACGTTAGACTTTGCCCCTAAAAACGCCACTGTAACGTTATACAACAAAACAGCTCTTACCTGTGAGCCGCACGGGAAGGAAGGATATAACGTTAAACATTAGTTTCTGCAGATAAACACGTTTGTCAAAATTGCAATCCCAAAACATGACAAACTTTGACAAGAGGCACAGCCTTGAATTTACGGCGCTGACTGCGCTGACGTAACCGCTCGTTTAACTCCGCCCCCTCCGGGGTTAAAAGGAAGTTGCGGTTTTTTGTTTGTTTGTTTGTTTTTTTTCAATATTTCAGTGATTTGTACTGAAAATGTACAAAACACTTATAACAACTTTTACATCCATTAAGTACATGAATACACTACACGAATGCCATAACAAACAATATTATAGAAAACAAATGTAATTTAAATTCAAGATTGAAAAATGATTACAAAGGAAGTGCTTTTCTGCTGTTTTTTTAATGGAAATGTAACATTAAACAACAAAGAGGGGAAAGGTAATAAAACAAAAACAACAAAAAATAATAGCA
This sequence comes from Plectropomus leopardus, assembly GCF_008729295.1. NCBI lineage: Eukaryota > Metazoa > Chordata > Actinopteri > Perciformes > Serranidae > Plectropomus > Plectropomus leopardus. Next base: position 14,925,841 of record NC_056474.1, read on the forward strand.
ATAACAATAATAATAATTATAATAATAACAACTTAAAATACATTCAAACAAATAACTTAAAATCTATCACAAGTGTCTTTTGAGATAAGGGAAGGGTAGTATACATTGTTCAGATTCAGATTCAGATTAATTTATTGTCCCCAAAGGGAAAATCACTTTGTATGGACCAGACACACAGCAACATGACACGAATACATAAACAGTGCAACTGTAAATACAACACATTATCTAAAAGTATGATCATTAAATAAAATGATAATTAAAAAAGAAAAAAACTAACATTACTATGGTAATGTTAGTTTATCTCATGGAAGTTATATCTTCATATTATCATTAAAAATTTAATAATTGCAAATATCTGATGGCAAGTTATGAAAATGCTTTCACTTTTGTTAATATGTTGAAATTTCCTTAGCTTTTAAATGGCAAATTCTGCTAAAGCTTGACTGGATGCAACTCAAGATTAACGCTAACTGTCGTTTAACTGTTACAGTATGATATGGAGTGGACATCTGCCAGTGTTTTATCCTTGTCACTATGTTTTCCCAATTTGGCTAATGCACTGGATCCCACAGGCCTGTCCAAACCAAAGCCAAGGGTTGTATGTAACTGTGACTGATGCAGGGGACACCCTTGAGAAAGTTTGAACAGCAGATGTGCGATAGACCTCAATTTCACCAGCATTAACTCATCTAAACATTTACTAAGATGGAGAAAAAATAACTAAATGTTTGGAACACAGGCACAGTAAAATTCCCCATACACATGCACACGCGTGCGCGCACACACACACACACACACACACACACACACACACACAGACACATACACCTTGGTGGGAATACTTGGCATCTGGAGGTGTGGACTTTTCAGCAAGATGTCAGTGCTTTATATGAGTGGGGAAACGCTGAGAGCTTTCTTCCTCATCAAGGTCAGAGCTCTCATTATTTACCAAGTTTATGTGAGAACATTGATTTGTTTAACACTTTCTAATCAAGACTGTTCAGTCTCCACTGAGAAATGTGTTTATTCTCAAGGCTAATTCTCATAAAATATTCAGGAATGCCAGATGTGTCCAAACCACAACCTCTGATCTCTTACTGTCTTCTGGCCTGCTCAGATACACACACAGCCTTGACCAGTCTCCATCCCGCTGTTAATCTGACTTTATTCTAATTCTCATGGTTTGTCTCTGTGGTTTCAGGGGGAGATTGACAGCCCATGTGAGGGCCGAGACTGCTCTGTATGCCCCTGTCTTCCTGCCAAAGGTGCACGGGTATGGATTTTATCTTCTCATTTTGTTATTATTCGCAAGTTATTCTTAATTAATCTTCCAATAGTAAGATTGATATTTTGAATTGTGGTTGTGGTATTTTATCTTCCCTGTCTCAATTATAAATGCCTAGCAGCAGAAAAAAATGAAAATCAGAAGCTGAAAATAATTAGATTTCATGTTTCGACAAATATTGTATCAGAGACTTACATTTAGGAGAAAAAAAAGTGAATAAAATCATCAGATAACTTACTGGTCCTAAAGGGAAAAAAGGTAATCCTGCAAGTGTCACTCACAACAACAGTTAAAAGTTTTATATACTTGGCTTTTCTCTTTGTAGGGAGCTCCAGGGAAACCAGGCCAGCAAGGCCCGCGGGGACCGGTGGGACCACGGGGACGTGAAGGTTTACTTGGAGAGAAAGGCAGGCGGGGAGCAGAGGGATCACCTGGCCCAGACGGGCCCAAAGGAGACCACGTTAGTGTGCATGTGCATGTTGTATATGTGTGTTGTGTTTAAAATAAAAGAGAAAGCAAAGCAAATATTGAACAAAATGCCAATATATGTAATTATCTATTGCATAGAAAAACCCTGTAATGAATTAATGATGCCCATATCTTTTACATTCCAGGGCCGGACTGGACCTCCTGGTTTTCCTGGTAATGATGGCTCACCAGTAAGTAAACCGCTGTTGTTGTAAATTTAATCTACAGAGGACACGTACTGCTCACACTGACATTAACAATCCCACAGAGGTGAGCAACCCTCTCAGGTGACAGCAACAACTTTCCGAACAGTCCAGCCAATAGCTGACATACTTCCCGCTTATTTTCTCCCATAAGGCATTTAGAATATATCCTTGATAATATTATCAGGTACTTTTTCAAATGTCAATATGTCATGCAGTAGCCCCAACTGTGTAAGTGCCTAGTTCATACTTGTATGGTACCTTATACACAGTAAATGGTGCAGGATTTGAAGCTTGTGTCAACTCTGCCCTCTAGTGGTCACATCTGGCACACTGTAGGTGTTAGTGTGGTTGTCATCTAACACAGCTGCTTCTTTTTTTACTTAAATATTTATGTTTAATAAAAACTCAAGTTGTTCATCTTAACCACTTTATAATTATGAATTATTGAAGATAAAATATAGGGCTTAAGCAATGAATGCTGTGAGACATGTTTTCTCAAAGATTCTCAACTAGAGTAAGAGAGGTCATAATTGTGGCCTCTAATGCTCTGCAGTTATAAATTACCTCTGTAAATCTACACTGTTGTTTAGGGACACCCTGGGGCAGGTGGTGAGCCGGGTGCACCAGGAGTGGATGGCTGTAATGGGACAAGGGGTCGACCAGGAGTTTTTGGTATCCCTGGTTTGGATGGCCTCCATGGGCCACCGGTGAGTGGAACTGCTTTGTTTCTGTTAGCCGTTATTCAGTCAGTATTGAGACCTCAAGCCTTTCAACAAAATGTATGGGTTTTTACAGAGTTATGCAGCAAGGCAAAGTACATTGGATTTGTAGTCAAAAGTCTAAAATGTGAAAAATCTGCAGGGTTATTTTTCTGCATTTCTGCAGCACATCATTTACATCCTATTCCAGTATTCAGATGTAGTGGCACAGTGGAAATCATGGTGCTTTCACACCTAACCTGTTTGGTTAAAACAAATTCACATCAGTTTGCCCAATTCGTACAGTTTATTTTGGCTGGTAGGGAAAACATCAGTTGAGCTTATTTCAAGCTGTACTTACCATGTATTATGTGAGTAGAACAGATTGAAAGAAAAACCCATTAAGATGTATATGAAAGATAACTCCTAATCAGCTGAATAACTAAAGCCAAGACGGCCTGATTAATGGGCCAAAAGCTATTAAAACTGCTCTGCTTGTATCCAACTTTGTGTCCTTTGTCAGTTCATTAAGTCTGTTTAAAAGTGTGTGACAGATATCCAGCAATAGTAATAACACACCAGTCACCTCCTCCTCATCCTGTCTTTAGTCATTATTCAAAATATGCATTCGATTTTCAGTCTAATAATGCTGACAATGCTTATAATCGGTTATCTCTCAATGAGCTCTTCGTGACACCAAAGAACATAAATTTACACATCAGAGGTTTTAAGTTTTAAGTGCTGTTTAAACTTATCTTAGTCACCAGGATTTGATTTCCCCATATGCTTCCTGATGATGCAGGATGGCAATCACAACAACTGTACAATTCGAGCTACCAGTCAGTCTATATAATTTCCTATAGCTTGTCTTCTCCTCGTGGTTTATTTGTATCATGCCGGTGTGAACAGCAACTGGACCACACAAAAATACAATAATGAATGTTTTCGTTGTTGTTGTTTTCCTCCCCAGATGAACCGAACTACAGAAGTAAAAACACCCTCATTTAGCACCGAGTTACTAAAGGCTGTGGAGGTCTAGATGGTGGTTGGACATGTAGACCTGAGGCCTGAGTTTGTGTCCTGCCTCCTATCAGTTAACTTTTTAAAAATGTTAAACATAGTGATCTCCCTCTAAAAAAACAGAGTTGCCTTATCCAGCAGATGCAATATGCTGTGGGAATAATCAATTAAATAAACATCTGTACTGAACAGTCACAATACCCTTAGTCAACCTAATTGAAGGTTGTTTTGCCACATTGCCCAGTATTAACTTTCCATTGTCCCAGTGTTTTGTAAAAAATGATTTATAATTATGGAATACTTTATCTGCTCTTTTAATTCTGCTAGCTATGTTCTAAAATGTGTCCAATGCAAAAATTTGCTGTGTCTTCTTATCAGGGATTAGCAGGACCTAAAGGAATTAAAGGAGAACCTTTGTATGGTGCTGCCCTTCCAGGGCTTCCAGTAAGTTCCCCGAGTCTGGACACACTCAGATAATGCTGGACTGGACTCTAGCAGTGTCAGAACTCATTTCCATTAAAGCAGTTTTATAATTATTTGCAATTTACAATGTCTGTAAATATTACCATCTTAAATTCTGATTTTTGTTTGGTTTTGTCTTGCAGGGAGAGCGGGGTACAGATGGACCATGTGGTCAACCTGTATGTTCTCTTTTCTTTATTTAACAGTGAAGCAATAATCCTTAATAATATTCAGCTAATAGATGGAGCATATATTAAATGTTTTATGTCTTACACTGTGCATGGGGTTAAATGTTTCTAACCTTGTGTATTTTTATTTATTTATTTTTTAATTCAGGGAAGAAAAGGAGACATTGGGCCCTGGGGCAACACTGGCCCTCGTGGCCCTATTGGATTTGAGGTGAAAAATGTGTTATTAAGACCATGAGATTACTGTACATTCACGGTATGCTGAATAATATATTACATGGACAAATGTGCTGCATTTATGTCAAAATGTTTGTGTGTGACTCAATTTAGGGCTCTGAAGGACCTAAAGGTGTGAGAGGACCACCAGTGAGTCACCTATTTAACAGTCTTTGCCAGTGCATGCTGTAAAATAAAATCTTTGTGTGCATTCAGACACACACAGAGACACACATTCGAACAGACATAAAACGTTACTAAACTCTTGCTTGCTCTGCAGGGCGACCCCAGAGGATCACTGGAAGGCGCCAAAGGTGACGATGTAAGAAACCATTTTGGGCTTTGACAGATATGCACTGAAGTTTTGTTTGTGTGTGTGTTTTTCAACAAATATCTTCAACTATTTAAATCCATATTCCAGGGTGACCAAGGCCCACCTGGCCTACAAGGACCCGAAGAAGTCATAGAATTTCCTCCTGACATTTTGTCACCCAAAGGTTACAAGGTAAAGTTCTCATTTTGTATTTACACAATAATGCAGATTTCTATCTATTGTATAGACCTGTTTAAAGACAAATATTTATTTACTTTTTATTTTCTTTCCTGCTTTTCAGGGAGATCGAGGTCCACCTGGACCATGTGGACCAAAGGGCATAAGCGTGAGTTTCATCCAGTATGTTAGCATGCAGGTATGCGAATGAGAAATGTATTTACTTTCATTTTCTTCCTTGTCAGGGTGGTAGAGGAGACTACATTCAAGGAGTTAAAGGAATAAAAGGAATCTCTGGTTTTCCTGGACCTAGGGTAGGTGACATATATCAGACTGCAACATACATTTAGACAAACGCATGCATACACACACAAAATGTTCATTAGATTATTCCATCTCTAGGGTCCTCCAGGATCTCCTGGTAGAGATGGATTGCCAGGATGGGAGGTACACCTGTAACATGAGGCCTAAGCTTTCTCTTATGTTACTATACAAAGGCATTTTTTAGGTTAAATACATTCGTATAATTTCAGGGTTCCCGTGGAGAGAAAGGATTTCCAGGTCTCACTGGAAGAAACGGACCAAAGGTAAGCTTTACATAAACTTCAGAACAAAACTGGAAAGTTTGTGTTTCTATCTCAGTTTGAGGTCTTTTTCAAACATGGGTACAAAGTGAAGAAAAACTATGCTGCCCTCTGGTGGTTGTTCAGTGGGACTATCCCATTTACCAGACAAGACCATTGATCTTTTTATCCCTTTTCTAATTTTCAGAAATATTGTGTGAATTAGTGTTCGTCCTTGTGTTTCCATTTATGACTATGGTTTCTGTCTTTGCCTTTGCATTCAACAGGGTTATCCCGGAGATCCAGGTCTCCCTGGTCCCCAGCACTTTCTCAATGGAAGTGATGCCAGAGGTGAGACCAACTGTAGCAGCTACACTCTTCTCACTGGCTGAGCTATGTTTGCCCACTGGTACCACTATCTATTATTTATCTTATTCATGTTTTTGTTGTTAAAATATGAAAACAAAACCATATCCTCAATAAAAAGCCAATACTTGACAATCTGAGTCTTAGATTTTAGACATGCACTCCAGTGGAAATAGCTTTACAGTCCATCAGGGTGATTAAAGGATACTCCACCCAGAAACTGTGTTTAGGGTATCAAACACCCACCCACTGGATGATTTAAAGGTGGTTGTGATTTTTTAAAAGCTTATTTCAAGCTGTGGGCACCTTGTATTATGTCAAATCAGATCTTTAAAAAAATATATATATATATACCTCAAGCCACTCCTGCAGCATAATCCACTTCTCTACAATTTACCTGCATGTCACCAAAATATGGCTGCGTACACTGTTTTTTGTAGAATATCACTTGAAATTACATTGATGGCTAAAATCCTCAAACAATCCTGACCTTAATTACTTTAGGAGAATAATCAAGCTGACTCCTTCATGGTTCTGTACGTTTCAGGTGTTAAAGGTGACCGTGGGTATCCTGGATTGGCTGGACCGCCAGGTGACCCTGGGTACATGGGCATGCAAGGACCTCCTGGCCCACCAGGGTTAACAATACCAGGTCATAGTTTGTCTTTGGTCACTGTCATGTCACTCCTGATTTTAAGTATTTTATATCACTGGGTTTATGACTCACTCTGATCAGTTTGAAAAAGTCAGTCAGTCTGTCAGTCTTGATCCTGCCTTTCTCAAAGTTTCATATTATACTCTATGCCTTTCTAGAAGAGCTGGGTCTGCCTGGTCCCCGCGGGTTACCCGGTCCCAAGGGATACAAGGGAGAGCCAGGAAGCTACATCAACACCGAAAATCTCCTTCCAGGACCAAAGGGAAGCAAAGGACTCCTCGGACCTAAAGGTGTCACAGGCCCCCCAGGTCGTCCAGGTATGTTAGCACTTCCTTCATAAATAATTTCACAAATGTAATTTCATTTTTTGAATAATTGTGAGCTAATCATATTTTTTGTGTTATTTGAATGTTTACTTACTTTTTGGCTTGTGTGTGTTTGTGTATCTGTGTATGTGACATACTTGATGTGATCGGATCAGGATGTGGAGGTGAGCTCTCCTTTACCTGATGAAAGAAGTCCACTAAGTCATACATACGAAGAACTTTCTGAAGTATATAACTTATGTTGGTCAATATTTATGACTGGTTTATCCACAGATTACTACTGTGAGCCTGGTAATTCTGGGGACCCTGGAGACGTAGGACCTAAAGGATTTCCTGGAAACAAAGGTCTCAGAGGAATTAAAGGTGATCAGTGATTGTTTATATGCATTGGTTATTAGTTATTTAATATTCTTTTATAGTATAGTGGTATAGTTTATAAAACCACTGCACCACATTCATACTTTTTTGTTAGCGCCAGAAAATTATGATACCAGTGTCAATAGCAGGGTTCCCACAGCTCTTTAAAAAGGCTTTAAAGGCATTACATTTATTAATCAAATCAATGGTATTGAAACATATTAAATCTTTACCAAATTTAATGTCACACAGATCAGAATAGAGGAGCCAATAACACCAAATCCAATCACATAAAAAAATTAAATTAAAAGAAAAAAAATTCTAGATCTGGGTATAATGGATTGAATGCAGGTATAGTTTTAGTTTTAATCTGTTCGACATCTTAGAGGTATAGCATACCAGTACCCAGGCCTTATTTTGTCATTTGTGTCTCCTAAAGGGTGTCCAGGGGAATGTAACTGTGGGTCTGGTGGGGGAAAAGAAGGCCCCCCTGGTCCCCCTGGTTATGCAGGACCTCAAGGATTACCTGGAACTAAAGGACTTAAAGGACACCCAGGGCTGAAGGGAGATGAGGGTCTAAGAGGACAACAAGTGAGGACAGCAGAACTAATAATTGAATACTATTTTCAAAAAGATGCATAAAAATCTGTTTGTTTTATTTTTGTAATAGCCACTGAAACATAGTTTTGTATTTGACTTTGATTTTGTGTTTTTCTTGCAGGGCTTTCAAGGACCTCCTGGTGTAAAAGGACAAAAAGGTCAAAAAGGTGATGTTTTTGTGGCAGGTCTTAAAGGTGAGCACCGAATCAAACCTGTACTACACACATTATAATTATATAAGCAAATTGTGACTGTAATTTTAATGCTCTCTTTTGATGATCTCTGTTTTGTACATGACATAACACGATTTATTGAACATTTATTTCCTATTTCTTTTTGTCATTGAAAGGTGCTAAGGGTAACCAAGGGGTACCTGGATATCCTGGTCCTCCTGGAGACACAGGGAGGCCAGGACTGGATGGTTCCCCTGGCCCTGCAGGAGACCGTGGAACACCGGTTAGTGCACATTTCCCATTTTGTACTGTGAATGGAAGATATGGAACGGAAACATTGCTCCCCTTTGTTACACTCTGTTTTGGTTCTGCAGTTATGGTAACAGGTAACATGTTTGTAGGGGGCTGGATTTGCAGGATTACGTGGTCCAAAAGGTGTCCCTGGTACTGCTGGACCCAAAGGGTTTCCAGGACTTGTGGGCCCCCCTGGTCCTGGTTTTCCAGGTGCTAAGGGGCTACCTGGACCTAAAGGTGATCCTGGATATCCTGGCTCTCCAGGAATTCCTGGACGACAAGGCCCCCAAGGTCTGAGACTGGACCCAATTCAGAGATTCTCAGTTACTTTAAATACACCCTATCCCACATTTAGTCGGGTCTCATGAGCTCAAAAAATATGTTGTTTTGTGTCACCAGGTGACTCATGCTGTCAAGAGGTCGAGATTGGATCCCCTGGTCCTAAGGGTGAACCAGGTTCACCAGGTAAGTCTTCCAGGTGACACATAATATCTTATAATAAACATCACTGCATCCAGGCACTGTAAAAATTGCATTGGTTAGTCAAAAGTGATTGCCTAATTTTGTATTGGCATCCCAATTGCCAGAAAAAAATGTTTACATTGAATGTTTCTGCAAACTACAGATATGTTACATTTGAACAGTAATGTGCAACACATATGTTAAAAATTAATGTTTTTCAAAGAACAATTCAGTGAAGGTGTGGGTATGTTTAGGCAAAAAACACTAATCTGCCTTTTCTAAAGTTCTAAGAAAAGTTGTTCAAAAGCCATGTGTCATGAAAAAAACATTGTTTCTTACCTTCAAAACACTGTAGAAACATTGCTAGTCACTTTTGCCCCTTGTAGGGATTCCAGGTGTGCCAGGAGGAATTGGTCGTCCTGGAAGTCTGGGATATCCAGGCCCTAAAGGCATGAAAGGAGATGACAGTAAAACTGGAGGGATTGGACCTCAAGGTAACAACTCTCTAAAATGTTACCAAATTAAAATTATACATACATTTTGAGAAAAGACTGTCCATTTGAGGACCCAAGTTCAAGCTTGTGGATTACAAAGCATCCACAAATTATACAGTGAGGTTGGAGCATCGGAACATTGGAATTGTGGGTCTCTGTTATTTGTTAAAGGACCTCCGGGTTTAAATGGGGATCCAGGTGACCCTGGTCCAAGTGGAGTTAGCCTGAAAGGCCCTCCAGGCTCACCTGGGTTGCCAGGATCACCAGGCAGGAAGGGTGACCCAGGAGATGTCCTCTCTGTCAGTCGAGGCCCTACTGGCCTCCCTGGCCACTCCGGGGCTCTAGGGACAAAAGGACCCCGTGGCACTCCTGGAAAACCAGGGATTCCAGGTACGTTTAATTTCTATTTAGGTGAGCACAAACAAACCACTCAACAACTAATGATTCTGTTAATGTCCCAGATTTCCTGAATTTACAGTGTACTTTCTTCTATAATTGGAATTGATTGGCCATCTGTACATCGGAATTACAGGTGCACAAGGCCAACGTGGACGACCTGGTTGGAAAGGCGACCCTGGAGACAATGGTGACCCTGGAGCCACTGGTCCCCCAGGTCCACCATGCACTCTGTGTGATCTGACTGGACCTCCAGGCCCTCCAGGACTTCCAGGAAACCCTGGACGGAGGGGAGCACCAGGTCACCATGCAGCAGCAAGCAAAAATTATGGATGTGTTGATGTCACTCTGGATGTCCATATGAATGTCCCTAAAAATATGTCAAGATTAATCCCAGAGTATGAATATTTTGTTGTGAAGCAACCATTTAACATACTTCTCACAAAGATAATTTGTAATGTTGCATAGGTTACCTTGGTCGGAAGGGTTCAAAGGGAGATATAGGTCCACCTGGTAATGGACGGATGGGTCCAAAAGGTTTCCCTGGCCCGCCTGGTTTGCCAGGCCCAGCTGGACCAAGAGGCACCACTGGCCCCTTGGGAGATCCTGGGATAGACGGCAGGCCAGGACAGAAAGGTGAACCACTGGCCTGTCTTGATAAGAAAGCATTTCTTTTTACCTAATTATTTAAATCTTAAAGGTGCCTCAGACCTTGTGTGTACTGTCCAGTCTATCATGCTTAAAACTGCATCATGTCTGTCATTGGGACACTAGTAGCTAGTTGCCAGTCAGCTACTTTAATGAATAGTCCCCTAAATCCCCACAAAAAACACTGCAGTCTAGTTCACATGTTATCAACATGCTTTATATCTGTAAACTAATCTGTCCTGTTTGAAATAAGACTCTCCTTTTGATTCATCTAGGTGAAAGGGGTTACACAGGCAGGGCTGGGGCCAAAGGTCTACCAGGTCCTCCTGGACCTCCGGGATCCAGAGGTCAACAAGGAGAAAGAGGCTTTAATGGTCGGCCAGGCGACGCCGGATACTCCGGACAGCTTGGTAATAAAGGTAAGTTTCTGTATACATACAATGTGTGAAATAGCTATACTCAGTCTTGCCAGGTGCCATGGCCATGGATGGATTACTAAATGGGCTTACTGGACAAAGACCCAAAGGCCTTAAGTGTCAGAGGGCCCACTGGCCTTCACTTAAAAAAATGTCAAATGTCAAATAAACACATACTGACCGGAGGAGACTCAAAATGAGAACAAAGAGAGATGAAATTACAATAAAGACACTAAATAAAGCACCAGGAGACATGAAATGACCACAAAGAGACACAAACCCAAAAGATGCTTCAAAAGAACACAAAACAACAAAAAAAGGCTAAATCACCTCACTCGCTTCACCTGTCTTCCTCCTATGTAGTAAAAGGCGATGGGGCCATGCCCTAATGTTCTTTTTTGATGGTAAACAAGCAGAAAATTATCAATTTGAAAATATCAAGGTTGTCCCAGGGCATGTGTCTGTAATAATCATTCGGATTTAAATGTATGGCTATCATAGCAAAATACATGCAGCACATTTTGCATTGGCCTATTACAATGAAAGGAGTTTTGGAAGGATTTGTTGCGATACAGAAAATGTCTATTTAGTTAATATTAATGTCTTAAATTATGGCTTGATGCCACCATTCAAAACATCTAACCTAGAAAAATAGCACAAGTTAGCTTAGAAGTTGCAGTGCACTTGGCCCCGGCAGTGTCGAACACAATAGTTCGGAAAACAGCTGTACACAGCTACCGTGCTGAGGACAGGAGGAAGGCACAAAGATTAGCCAACATGATCTATCAAGGTTATTCATTTGTACTTTCAGTGTACTTTATGAAACACACTGGCAAGCATTTAATATCATCTCTGTGGTCCATCCAGGTGTACGCGGTCCACCAGGATTTCCAGGACCATCAGGGATCGTGAATCTAACTAAAGGCCCGTCAGGAATTTCTGGAAGAAAGGGGCAACAAGGACCACCAGGACCTGCAGGCAATAAGAACTGTCACTTAAACAAGATGATTTCACAACAACACCAACCATAGAGTTTAATACACAGTATATGATGATATCACTATTTTCTTCTGTCATTTACAGGCTTGAAGGGCCCAAGTGGAGGGCCAGGTGATTCAGGACCTGATGGACCACCTGGGTTACCAGGGTTTAAAGGCAGCCCTGGTGCTCCTGGCAAGGCAGGAATACCAGGACCTTCTGGGTACCCTGGAGTTAAAGGTTTTCCTGGCCCAAGGGGTTATCTTGGACATGCAGGAGATCCGGTACACAATGAACCTAACTTATTGTCTTACTAAATTTAGAGACAGCTGTTTGTGTCTGCTCAGTTTTTGTCCACTAAATAATCACATACAGTGAAAAAAAGGTACCACTTGAGTCACATATTGTACCAGCAGCAAATCATTTCTGATAATCCCAGCACACTTTGTGGTCTCTTGTGAGCACTATGGTAGGAATTAGCTCTTTGAAACCTGAGCAAATTGGCTTAATTTCTTTCAAAAAACATTAAAAGAAGGGAATGATCAATTAAGGAAGAAATGGCATTAAAACTACCATGAAATTAGTAAAAAGCACAATAAAATTACCCGAACATTATTTTAAAAAAGAAAGTGAAAGAAAAAAGCAAACAAGGCAATCAAGACTTGAAGTAAAGTGCTTAAAAATGATAATTCTGTTACATAATTTTAAATATAGTATATATAGGTATCTGAAAGCACCACAATAGAAGTGATGTTGCTCTAGGTTTCAAAGGCTTTAGTTTAAGGCCAGTCCTTGACTGCTTATGTTATCATCCTCCTGTGAACACATATATCTGTGGCCTTATGGTAGATAATTTACTGTATATATCCCAGAAGTGATGTTAAACACTTTGTGCCGTTGTTTGTTAAAGGGAGATCAAGGTCCTTGGGGACAGCCGGGTATCCCAGGGTTTCCAGGACGTCCAGGAGCCAAAGGTGAGTCAAAAAAGAGAAACCAGGATGTGACTCCACATTTACAGTTTTGTCTGGTTCATCAAAACGATGCGATATATTGTAAGAATGAATGGAAATGCAGTAAAACAATACAATCAGTCATTTAGTTGGACCGATGCAAAACATTACACTACAATAAAATCCTCCTACATAGGAATTGCTTGGTGTGCAGACTTATTTGTTATCTAATTTTTCAGCTGGACTGAACCAAATAGCTGTCCAAATCTGTTCCAGGTGAGCCAGGACCATCCTATGGACAACCTGGTCCACCTGGACCCAAAGGATTGCCAGGAGAGGATGGGCCCCGTGGTAAGTTTGTGAGTTGGTCAGTTTCTAAGATTATATACAATACAGTCAGTGTATGTATAACTAGAAATAAATTTATATCCCCCAAATATCTCCCTTGAGCACCCAGTGGGAGTCCAGGAGATCCAGGGGACCGAGGACAACCGGGATTGTCAGGAGAGCCTGGACAACCAGGCATTGTTGGGGAACCAGGTCAACGGGGAGGACCAGGTGATTTCATGTCAAGATTTGAATCAGAGACATAAAGTACTGCAGCAGTATTGTAAAAAGTGGATTGATGAAGGAACACTACTGTTGTTCACCTTTGATCCTAGAAGTGCTGACTTATGGTCAGATTCAGGAGAAGAACTTGCATCCCAACCTGAAATGTCACACAGTGCTACATCAACAGAGAGAAACAAATAAAAATAAAAACGAAGTGTCGGTGCATTGTGGGAGTAACCAAAATAATTTTCTTGAACAAAATATAAACCTAACTTACATTAAGATACAAATGCACAGAAAAGTGTCTTTTAACTAGACTGTTTAAACCATCCTGATGATGTGAGCTCCACATTCTGTTTTACTCTCTGTCGGTCTGGACTCCCTGCAACCCCAGCACTTTCCAGGGCTCACAATCGGATCCTATCCATTGTTGAAAACGTAAGCAGCCAATCAGCATCGGTGATGTTGCATATAGGCTGCTGCTTACAGAACAGTACTGGTGGTTCCCATATTGTCAAACTGGCTCTGTCGGTGATGAAGAATATGTTCCCTGGTCGAAGTCCAATGTGTACTGTTGTTTTGCCACTGGTTGCATAATGGAGGACCAGGTATGAGGGGCTGCAAAACTGGAGAATGCAGATCGATGTTCACAGTGCTGCGGATAGACAAGGACGCTGCGAGCTGGGATTTCAAGAGGCAGCTGGTTGCTGAATGAGAAACAGCAAAATATGCCTGCAACACCAGTGTATTGCAAAAACCTCATGGGGATTATTGTTGAAAAAGTACACATTGCATACAAATAGTAAATATAAATAAATTGTATTTTTTAGACTGTTACTGTCTAACTGACAACAAATTTTGTAATAGAGGTTAGTGCCAACATCAGGACTGGCTGAGGGAGTTTGTCTGTCAAAGCAAGTACTCCCACTCACAGAGAAAAACAGAATGTTGTGCTCACATCATCAGGATGGTCCTACCAGGCTACCATTCAATGGCAATAAAATTTAGAATTTAAGCCATTAAAACAAAATTTACAATTGTGCTAATACCCTCAGTTAATATGAATCTTGAGTCTACACATTGTTTGAGCTCTTTGTCTCTCTGCAGGCTACCCTGGGCCTCATGGCCCATCAGGTTGTCCAGGTGTTCCAGGTCCTCCAGGTGATCATGGTGGTCTGGGACCTCCAGGCCTACCTGGCCCATATGGGCCTCCAGGTACGTGCATAAGGTCTGTTGATTCTCCCATCATTGGATAAGTGACAAAAGTGGTTCCCAGCTCGAACAGAAATATTTCCTTGCAAAATAGTTTGGTACACAGGCAGGCAGTCACACAGGCAGCAATCCAAAGGGGACGAGGCAAAAAGGTGAGGCCAAACAACACACGCAGGGGTCTAAATAACAGGAAAACACAAGGAGGACTACTGGAACGGTAGACACAAGACAATCTAGTACAGGGAGCACACAGACTAAATACACAGGTGATGAGGGGATTATTAGGCACAGGTGAAACCGATTAGAGCGGTGCAGACAGAAGCAGGAATCACATGATAGCGGGAAGTAAGGATCTGAAATGAGAGGAAGGTTTAGCAACAAAATAAATCAGGAAATGAAACTTATAATGAAAACTGTGAAAAAACATAAATTAAGTAACTTGACCAGACATTACAATAGGTAGAGTACAGGCATTTTAAGTGTCTTCTGTGTTATTGGTACTGGCTCATATCAGAGGTTTTATGATGTGGCTGCCATTAAAACAACAAGATTATTCTTTTGTTGTACTGTGACTTTATGTCAGGACCCCCTGGACCACCAGGTCTCCATGGACTGGATGGACTTAGAGGTCCAAAAGGGAAAAAAGGAGGGAGAGGTAAGAGGGAGGTTTACCATACTTTGCAATAATTTCTTTGTCTTTTATGGCATGTCTTGAATTTGTGTGTGTGTTCATTGTAGATGTTAAGGAATAGTAACGGTTAGTAAATTATATGTTATGATATTTTACTATTAAAACCTAAATGTGCTCTGTTATTGCTTTAAGGCGCAGTTATCCCTGGTTTCCCAGGACCAGATGGTTTTCCTGGAGTCAAAGGTATCAGGGGCCAGCAAGGACCTCCAGGAATCAGTTTTCCAGGGCCCAAAGGCCAGAGGGGGCCACCCGGCAACACAGGTATTATATCTGTTATTACCAATAGTGCATCTACTGCATCCATCTGTAATGACACAATATCTATCTGTAGGTTTCTCCCATTTTCTCCCATTAAACCTTTGAAACCTGGATTGAGAATCATTCGATGATTATCAGATAACTGGGGGAAAAAAAAATAAAAACAAATTATATAGATTTCTGGGTTTTAGGACTCATGACTGGGGTACTGTATACAGTATATGTAGATAATTTATTTAATGTTTCTGTATTTCTTCTCTCAGGTCCTCCAGGTTTACCAGGTGAACCTGGTATCCCTGGAAAAGAATGCTACACACCTAGGATGGGACCCTGTGGAGATGTAGGGTATGAGGGACCTCAAGGACCCCCCGGTGTGTGTGCCTTTGTCTTTGTTCATGTCTATCTTTGTGTGGCCACATTTAGGAATGAACATTAGTGGATATTCATTGTTGGTATGTGGTCATTTCTATCTATCTGTTGACAACTGCGATTTTGAGTTGGATTTTTAGGTCCTGCTGGGGAGTGTGGCCCTCCAGGCCCCAGCGTTCCCTTCAAAGGGGACCCAGGCCTAAATGGCCTCCATGGGTTACCAGGCCGTAAGGGGGATAGGGGCCTTCCAGGACCTCCTGGGTCTCAGTCCAATCCAGGCTTTTCAGGACCAAAAGGTATACAGTGCAAGACTGCTGCCTCAGTATTTACAGTGTTACCATCCAATTCCATCTTTAAATGTTGCTGAACTTTGACAGGTGAGAGAGGTTCTGCTGGTCCTAAAGGTCCTCCTGGACCCAAAGGGCAGATTGGGGTGCCTGGGCCTTGGGGCCGTAAGGGAGTAACAGGCCCACCTGGTGAGGCAGGTGAGAGGAACCACAGCTAAGAGATATTCTCATAATTCACACATGCATCGAGTATATTACCATTAGATTAGATTTCATTTCATTGTCAGTGATAATTCTGTAATTTGTTTTGGATCCCAGGACATCAGCTGTTTAACACAAATACACATAAATATAGAAATACAAACTACAATTAACCAAACAACAAAATCCTACAATTAATGCTACAAATCACCTTATGAAAAGTGGATGCAGTGCAGCATATTAGTCATTACCTATTACATTCAGTGTTCCACTCAGGTACACTGAGGCTACTCAGAGGCTATACTCTCATGTAATATGTTTACTGACTGAAGAACAAACTATTTTGTTGAGGATATTATTTATATGAGATAAAAAAAAATGTTGTTAATTCTCTTTCCATTTTGTGTTTAGCTTTCGTTAGTGTAGAATTAATTCTCATTTATTCAATGCTGCTAAAATGCTGTGATTTATGTCACTTCAGTGCTTCCGGTTATAAATGTATTACATTTTATGTTTATTTTAGGTGCCAAAGGTGCTCCTGGTGATTCATTTCGTGGACCTCCAGAGATAGTTCCCCATGGACTCATTGGGCCTCCTGGTGACCCAGGACCTAGAGGATACCTTGGCAATGCAGGTCCCCCTGGGACTCCAGGACGTAAAGGCGAGAGAGTGGAATATATTCTCATTCTGTGTAGACACATTGCGGCTTGTATCTGATTCCATCTTTGTTGTTTGTTTTAATCCCCAGTTCTCTAGGTTTGTGTGTATATTTGTCTTTGTATGTGTATGTTTCAGGACAGATGGGCTCGAAAGGATGTGTGGGCCTCCCAGGCAGACCAGGTCCACCTGGTCGTAAAGGCCCTGTTGGAGACCCAGGAGATGTTGGTCAGCGTGGATTTACTGGACTTCAGGGTGAATAATCAGATGCAGTCATGTAACAAGCCCAATCTTTGTACCGTTTAACTGGGGACTAGGATTTTGGTTAGACAGACAAAATGAAAAACAGCAGTTACTGTATATACAGGAATCTCCACGGGACTGATAGAAGAAAAAGGCAATGAACAATGAATGAATGAATGAATTAAAAAAAAAATACCTGCAAAATAACACAGACACAAAGGGGATAGAAGTAGAAAAACAAAAACAGGAAATAACCTAAAAAATGGTTAAAAAAAAATATAATCCTGTAACATGATTTAAATATAAAATTATGATAACTATAAAAAATATATTTCTGGACATTTTATCAAGGGCGAGGTAGGATGAGGACCCAAATGCGGAACAAAAAGGTCCAAAAAGTCCACAAAAAACAAGCAGGTTTGCAAAACACAGAACAAAATGATGATGAATAAAAAAACTAAACTGAAATCAACCAGGATGGCAGGGAAGAGCTCGCGTGAAGACAGGAGCAAACAACACAGTGGATCACAGGGAGGAAAATAGGGTGGAATCACAACAGGAATAACAGAAAAACTGACAAGGGAAACATACAGGTATATATGAACAGGGAACAGATCAGGACAACAATACATAGCCGGGGTAGGTGGACACAGGGAAAAGGAGGGAAACACAGGGATTGGCAAAAATATTGAAGGCATGACCAGGAACACAAGGGTGGAGCAAACAAGCCTAAAACAGAACAGGTGTGCAGGGAAGACTAACAAGGAAAGGACAATCCAGACTGATAAAAGACAGGTGAAACTAATCAGACATCACACATGCATAAGAAACACGAAACAAGAAAAACACAAACAGAAAACTCCCAAAATAAAGCCAAAACTATCACACAAAACCTAAAATCTATCATGATTTTAGGTTTAGTGTTATAGTTTTCCTAGCCTTTATGTATATACATATATATATATATATATGTATGTATGTATGTATGTATGTATATAAATCTCCAAAGTTTTAAATACTTGTGAAAGGCATCTGAACTCAACACAAGAAGAGTGATGTCAATCCATGCTTTAAAGGGTTAAAAGAGACACTGAGTTTTTGTAGAAACGTTTGAATGAAACTTTTCACTCAGGGCCACTGATTAAATGATTGTGCGCCTCAAATAAATGCCTGTTTTCATGTCTTCGTCACTCCTATCCTTCCATGTCCTTCACTCACTTCCTGTTCAACCCCTCCATCCTCCAGGTGTCACAGGTCCACCTGGTGATCCCGGTAATCCAGGCTACAGAGGGGCGTCAAGGTCAGGCTTCCTTCTGGTTATCCACAGCCAGTCAGTTCTGGTGCCGTGGTGCCCTGCCGGCAGCAGTCAGCTGTGGGTAGGCTACAGTCTTGTCTACTTGGAGGGACAAGAGAAGGCTCACACCCAAGATCTAGGTAAGGGTCGGCATAAAGAGATACTAAAACTGAAAACAAATTTATACATCAATGCATCAATTTATAGTTGTTGTTTTTTTCTCTTTCTTTTACCTCCTCTCGCTGTAGGTCAAGCTGGCTCCTGCCTCCCTGTCTTCTCCACCATGCCTTTCTCCTACTGCAACAAAGCTGCCTGTCACTACTCAGCTCGCAACGACAAATCCTATTGGCTCTCCACCACCGCTCCCATACCCATGATGCCACTCTTTGGCAAGGAAATTAGCTCCCACATCAGCCGCTGTGTGGTGTGTGAGACAGCTGCACCTGCAGTGGCTTTTCACAGCCAGGATCAAACAGTCCCTGCATGCCCACCTGGCTGGAGGAGTCTGTGGACGGGTTACTCTTTCCTCCTGGTGAGTCTCATAAAAAGCTTCAAGTGTGTTTTAAAGAAAAATGCTGTCAACTCACCTAATGTGTGCCACCTCCTGCAACTTTGCTCTTCAGCACACAGGGACAGGTGATGAAGGTGGTGGCCAGTCTTTGACTTCTTCTGGTAGCTGCCTTAAGGATTTCCGAACTCAGCCCTTCATAGAGTGTCAGGGTGCGCGCGGTTCCTGTCACTACTTTGCCAACCTCTACAGTTTTTGGCTGACTACTGTGAGTCAAAACGAGCAGTTTATCAGCCCGAGGTCTGGTACCATCAAAGCAGCCAACAAACAGCGAGAAAAGACCAGTCAGTGTAATGTCTGCCTCAGAGAGCAATAAAATACCCCTTTTAAGTTTATTTGTAACATTTATTATTTTTAAGACACTCCATTTTTCAAATCTATAAAATGCCAAGCCATTTTTTTACCTCAAAATATTGTCAAATAGAATCTATAAGTGATTGATAGTTTGGGGGCATATTTGAAATTTTTTCTAGTACAAAGAGTTGCTCCTAGTGACAGAATTCTAGGAATATATGTATAATTATTAATTATAATTAAATACGTTTTCCAAGAATTTTACCCTAAAGTTAACACTAGTTCCTCGTAACATAAAAGTTCGCCCTTCAGAGAGTGTCTTAAATGAAAAACTGTTAGGAGTAGGGAGGCTTTTAAGAGAATTAAGAGGGGTTTTTTTTAGCAGAGGAGAAAATGATAAAGACAAATAGAGAGTAGAAATATTCTCCAACACCTGATAGTGAGTACATGAAATGTTCCACATTAGATCATGTAGAAAAATATGCAACAGGATAGCAGTGATGACTTGGGTTGTTCTTAACCCTAAATTAACAGACTGATCACACACTAACAATTACAGAGCTTTCAGTCTCATATTGTGATGCAGTTCATTTTGTTTCCACTGGGTGTTCACATCTTTCAGTCTCACAACAGGAAACCCGATTAAATCTTGTAAATGAATGTGTCAAATCTAGCAACGGGGTCAACCACACCTCCTCACTAAGGTAAACATATCTGTCCTTTTCTTGATGGGAGTTGCTTTGAGAACTTTCCCTGAAATTAGCTGGCTAACTGGCTAAATTAGGACCGCTCTACATATATTCTCAGTGTGTTTGTGAATATGAATACAGATTTTTAGACAATGTCACTGTCACTGTATCTATTTTCTGTCATTATTTTCCACAAGGTGCTATTTCTAGTCATGAAAATATTTGATAATTGTTATATAATAGTTGTGAACAGTGCCGCTGATTGCTCAATCATGTTGTCAAACCCCGTTTCAGCAACAGCATCAAATAGCTAATTAAAAATGTTAACTTACCAGGAAAATGAAAACGTATATCAACATGATAAGAACTACCTAAAATGACAGAAAATTAGCTTTGAGAAGAATGTATTTGATGTGTACTTTTAGTTTAGCGCATGTCCCTTCAGTTAACATAGAGGGGGTGGACTTTATGACCTATACTGCCACCAGAGAGGGTGATAGAGATGTTTTGGCTTCTCTTTTGGGGAACTGTTTTGTTGTCTATCTTCATTATACAGTCTATTTTTAGGATAAATATTCTGAAGACCTTTCCTTCCTTCATCTAAATTGCACTCCTCAATTAAAATGTTTAAAAAGTTTTACTGAGTCATTCAGAGTTCATTGGCTTCTACAGCTGGAAAACAACAACCTCCGTGCAAAAATCCCAAGATGGGAGAAAATGAATAATTTCAACAGGACACAGTTTTCCATAGCGGGTTTCAAGTTCATATTTATTTCTCTCAACAGAACCCAAGTGACAATCAGAATACAGTACTTTTTTCCTCAAACATGTTTTTTCCTTTTCTTTTTTTATTACGCAAACAAAGAGAACACTCAGTGCAATAAGACAGAGGACTCTGACAGTGCGGTGCTCTCTCTACCTTTTCACAGTGCACGTTTATACACACAAAAAGATTGTACATCATCGTTATTACATTTCAAACCTCCACCCACCAACATCATGGATAGGGCAAAGTGAATGTCATAAAACAATCATTTTTAAAGATTCAACTTGCATACAGTGTAGCTTGGCACACACATACACACACACACACACACACACACACACACAGAGCTCTCTCCCTCACACACACATACTGGTACAACACAGAGGGACCTCTGTAGCATTGATTCTCACCAGTGAGGGGGTACTGCACTTGCACTCTGAGGGCTAGCTCATTTGTCAAACCCACACTATTTTGGCAATCGATATTGCATTTTAATGTGCTAAAGAGAACCAATTTAGATGATGTAAGTAGGAGGTTGAGGTAGAGGGAGAGAGCAGGGGGAGAGGGACATGTATGTAATCAGCCTGATTAAATGTGATGTAATATGATGGGTAGTGCAGATTTCTTTCTTTTTTCTTTACAAAGCCTCACAGATTTGTAGGCCGTTGTGCAACCCCTGTCTGTTTGACTGGGTAGAGCTGTTGCCATGTTGTAGGTCCTTAAACGATATTTAAAATGGTTGCCAGCCAATTGTATTGGGAATATTGTCAGAGACAACCAATCATAGATGACTGCGTGCAACGTATCCTCATACAACGGTTCGTATGATATCCTATGAAAATGCACACTCAGTGGTTCATATGGTGGCCTAAGAATTAGCACCTCATGAATGATGTTAGGAACTTCATGTAAAGTTACATAGGTTTAGTTTAGGACAAGAAACATGGTGGTTCAAAATTCACACATTTCTGAACACCGTTCTCCAGGGGGAAAGTCCTGTGTTTTGTGACCATTCATCACCCCAACCTGCATTCTTAAAGGCTCATTTGTGCTCAACGTTAGATACATATACGGCCGTGGGTGGAGCCTTCTGTCTGCACTTTGTGTTTGTTCCGTTTTACATTTGTGCATGTTTTCTTAAAACTTACAGATATGAATCATTCGATATTACTGGAGATTGTGGGGGCAGTGTAGCATAGTTCAAGTGACACAAGATGACAAGGACATTTAAAAAATGGCTGAACGGAACAAATTGATAACATAGGAATGCATTTGAAAATGCAAGTGCCAGAGTGCACTCTTCCACAAAGTGCACCATTTGTAAATTCGGAGCGCCGGTGGAATATGCCAGTTGATTGTTCAGTACCACATACTCTCTGAGCAGCAGAGCGTACTCTGAACGCTCTGTCTGAGGAGACGGAGCAGCACCAAGTGGAGTAAATGTGTGATTTACTTAACTAAAATAGAAAGCTCCGGGCTCTCATTTCAGTTAAAAGCATCAGGATGGATTTACAAACAAACCCACAGTGAAAACAATTCTCTGTTGAAATGTTTTGATGTATTTAATAGCCTCCTAGACCACTGCTGCCTGTAACTTTGCCTCTGTTAAAGGTACATTATGATTAATCCTTTCACTGACTTCTTGGTGTTGAACAAATTTTTCTAGAGTCTGCCCTCTGGTGCCATCTATTGACTGTAATTTTGCTGTCATAGAGGACACAAGGAAGTATGAGGGCAGTGATGTTAATGTCTGAAACAGATGTATTATCGTACACTAAGGGAATATAAATGAGCCCTTAAGGGACCGTTTGTTGTTTACTGACAGCAGTGCATTGATTACATGATTGCAGCATTTCCAAATTTGTGAGTTATGTGCTGCATTCAAATGGATCTCATGAATCTGTGTTTACGACATGGGAAGTCATGTACACAAAAGACATGAACTTGGAGCCCTCAGAAAATCTCCACTTACGAGGGTGTGAATACCACAGCAGGGGGGCGTTTATATGGTCACTTCTCGAGAACACAAAAACAGGATCCCATTTGAATGCAACAACACACAAATTACTGACTCATGATAACAAAAGATATGTATGAATTTTGGTGCATTACTTTTCATAGGAAAATGTACGAACAGTGCATGAGAACAGCCTGCTGCATGTCACACACAGCCAGCCTCCTGAGGCTTTATGTCCCCGCCAATGAATTAAAAACTTACATGGCACACAGCAACCTTTAACATTTTCAAAAATATATATATAAGCATAATCTTGAAAGTTATTTCTTAAGCAAGTGCATATGGCTATTATAATCTGCAGTAAAATTAAGAAATGTTCTAAAAGCTCAGGCGTTGATTGTACGGGCTGGTCGTTGGCATTAAGTATTTACACTGTGTCGTGGTGCTTGCAGTGTGCATGGCTGGCAAAGTAAGGGTGCTAGTGCTCGCCAGCTATTGCCACCAATCCCATTTCAAATATCCAACGGTCCAAAGTGCAACCACACCCATATCTCGCTTTGACAGGCTTTGGCTGGTCTTGGAAATTATATTGTTAATAATGTTATGTTCTAATTTACTACCTCCCCAACCCACCCTCATAGTGTATCTTAGAATACAGCGATTCACACGTTCTCCGTCTGCTACAACATGCCAGCCAACAGGTTTTCCTATAAAACGATTCAACCGCTTCAAAAGGCTTTGACGTAGTGACTACACAGCTTCTTACTGTAATATACAAACTGAAGCACACGAAGTTTCCTGTTTCTGTTCTAGGAGCGACTGTCGTACATTCTAGAACATACTGTACTGGACCAGGCATGGAGGGCGCTGGAATCTAAAGCACGTTGACGTTAACTCCTCAACTTACAATACAACAGTGAAAATGTAAAGTATATATAGACAGAATTGAATAGTCCATTCATTTTAGTGCTTTTGAGCACAAAAAAAAGAGTTGGGCATAAGAAAATTATGCTACTACAGTACAAGTATTGATAGATTATGCTTTCAAATGTAAAATAACCAAAAGAAAAATAACATAAAAACAAACATTAGATTGCATCTACATCTACTATACATAATTTAAGATGCTTTTTAATCCCCATCTCATTTAGAAAATATCTATTCATCAAATATCTATTCTACTAAGTATATTACAAGAATCCAGTCACAGGAAATAGAAAAATATCAAATATCACCAGTGATGATAAGAAAACATGACAACCTGAACGAGCAGAAATATTGCTATGGTAACCACCATTGTCCTTTGACATCAGCGAGTATCATCCCCCCCGGTGCTCTTATTGGCTGTCCTGACGCCCCTGATGTTGCAGGGGGAGAATCAGCACAACCCAGAGGAAAGAGGGAGCGGGTAATTTAGGGTTGTGTGGCAGGGAGGTGTGAGTGTGTCGTTATTGTCAGATGGCCGTGTCCCAGAATACGGTTTTCTGTGTAGGGTAAGGGGGAGGACGGATCTTTTTGGCCCCGCTGCTTTTCCCCCAGCTCGGGAGGACAGATGCACTCTCTTGCTTGCACTGACTCCGCTCCTGGTGTCTGTCCTCGCTCCTGTCCGGAGGCGGAGGTCTCTCCAGAGACCTCTGCAGGTGAGGATGCTGTCTGGATCGGATCTCCATGCAGAGGGTGCGTTTCCTCTCGATCTGTTCTAGCATGGTGGTGTCTCCACAGATCCATGGCATCTGGGGCATCTGAGGGGCAGAGTCAACGAATAAAGTGAAGCCACATCAACCTTACTGCGAAGTAGTTATACATTCTAAAATGACCTATTTTGCTCATTTTCCCGTTGATACATGTATTTTAAGTTTTTAAAATAACATGTTTATATGCTTTAATGTTCAAAAACCACTTTATTATACTCATACTGTCTGTACTGGAATGCCTTTGATTTCACGCCTGTCTCTTTAAACCCCTCCTCTCAACAAAGCCCAGTCTGCTCTCAACTGGTCAGTGTCTTTGGGTCTTCCATATTTCAGTGTCTATGCATTGTCATTGCAGCCATGGAATGGCTGTAACAGAGTATACAGGCACTTTATAATGTGAAAAATCACCAATAAAAGCTTCTAAACCAAGATTGCCACAATCGGACATGTGTCCCCCCCCCCCCCCCCCCCAAAAAAAACATACAAAAATTCCTTTACATATTCCATGTTCGAGTGAAGTATTCCTTTAAGTATTTCTCTGTAAAATCAAATAATTATTTATTACTAAATAAGAAACAATCAAAGTAAACTAAAAACGATAGGTATTATTTATTGAGAGTTTAACACTCCAGAGCTGCATCATCAAGGTTGTGTGGATGTAGTTATAACAGATGTGATTGACAATAGCCAAAACAAATAAACTCAGATTCTGTTTTAAATGTTGTTTAATCCTGATTGGTGCACGTAAGGAAACGACATGAGAATTAATTTCTAAATCTGTCCAGCCCAATTCAAACCAGTAAGAAGACCACAGAGGGACAAAAAGAATCAAAGAAGTGTCTTGGGGGAAATTTGAGAACTGTTTTAACTTGTGTGTTTATGTACCATAGGACTCAACAACTCTCTCCTCTAAGAAAATAATTTAGGAAATAAGTTTTCAGGGCCTAAAAACAAGCTTCAATTATAAGTAAAAAAAAAAAAAAAAAAGAAAATCTGCATACCTGACTGTGATGAGTCTCTGCTGCTTTCCTTTGTGGAGTTCCCATTGGGGAGGGGTTAGCAGGCATAGAAGGTGAGCGGCTGTACTTAGCTGCTGCTTTCAGATCTACAGAGTGAGGGAAAATCGCATGTTTGGTTATATGTAATAAGAATGATCAATTCAAAATTCCCTTAAAAATTTGAGATTTTAACCCTCACCATTTCCTGTTCCCATGGTCGTTGGTGGGCTACCAGATGATCTCCCATGATGAGTAGGTGTCGTTGTGGATGAATGCTGCCCTGACACTGTGCCTCCGTTCCTCTCTTGTGCTTTTGATTGATCCGTGCTATAATTTGCTCTGTTGTCTCGTCTGGGCGTGCCATCTGATCTATAACCTCGTTCTTTACTATCACACCTATACTCCATTGCAGAAGGGCTCTTGTTGCTCTTGACATCATAATGATGCTGCTCTGAGCCGTTCAGACTTCTGTCTTTGCTGTCCCGTCTCGCTTCCAGACCAGTTCTGTTCAGGTCTTTACTGTCCTGCCTGGGCAGAGGAGGTGGAGGGAGATCTCCCCCGTTGTGGCAGCTCCGATCTCTCCCCTCATGCTTGGATTCAGAGCTGTAGCCAACCCTGTCCTTGCTGTTGCTGCTTCTGGATGTTTCTTGTCGGGGTAGGATCTCAGGTGGCTGGTCTATTCTACCTTCATGTCTATGTTCCACTTTGCTTTCTTGTTGGGGTAACAAATCTGGACGGTGGTCTTTGCTATCATGCCTATAATCTGCTCCGGTTCTGGCTCTGTCTTTGCTCTCTTGTCGGGGGAGAAGCTCAGGCGGCCTGTCTCTGCTTTCATGCTTTGAGTCTACACCGTTCCTGGCTCTCTCTTTGCTGTCCTGTCGTGGTAAGAGTTCTGGTGGTTGATCCAGCAGTCTCTCTCTGCTTTCAAGTCTACAGTCTACACCGTTTCTTGCCCTTTCCTTGCTGTCTTGTCTCGGTAACAGCTCAGGCGGCTGATCTAGCAGTCTATCTCTGTCTTTGCTGTCCTGTCTCAACAAAGACTCCATTCCATGTCCCCCGCCTCGATCTTTGCTGTCTCTCCTCAACATAAGGTCACCATTGCTAAGCCCCCTGTCCTTGGAGTCTCTTCTTATCAACGTGATGGGCTCAACACTGCTGCAGCCCTGGTCCCTGCTATCCCTGCGAACAGGTGGTGCGTCTGTACCACTATAAGTACGGTCTTTACTGTTGCGCCTGTGGGACACTGGCTCTACATTGCTGCTCCCTCTTTCTTTATCTTTGTCCTTGTCTCTGTCCCTGTCTTTGTCTCTATCTCTCCGGTGAGAAGACTCTTTGCTGTGGCGATCCTTGGAGTCTCGCTTGGACTCCTTGCTGTGACTGTGACTGTGGCGCTCCTTGCCCTCACGCTTAGACTCGCTGTGAGACTTGCTTTTAGACTCAGCTGTAAAAGAACAAGGGGGAAAAAAATCAGTATTCAAAAACTGAAATGACCGTAACATACAAGCTTATTCTGCTGCAGTTGATCTTGCATTGAAAACATTCAAAATAACTTATTTAAATATAGAGTGCCTAACAAATGCAATCACCCCACTTGGAGTTAATCCTTTTTTGTTGAATAACCTGTAATTTGATTTTTTTTGTCTTAAAAAGTTAAAGAAAAATACTAATAGATTGAAAAGTGGCATGTGTCTGTTTGCTTTGAATCCCCTAAATAAGACTTCAAGGTCACATAATTAGTTACATTATGTCCACCTGAATGCTTTCTAGGTGTCACATGATCTCAGTATATAGACACCTGTCCTGAAAGGCCCCTGGGGCTGCAGCACCACTAAGCAAGAAGCATCATGATGACAAAGGAGCTCCCCAAACAGATTGGACACAAAGTTTTGGAGACGCACAGATCAGGGTTGGCTTATTAAAAAACATCTGAAACCTTGACACCATGCTGAGCACCATTAAATCTATTATCACAAAATAGAAAAAATATGGCACCACAGCAAATCTGCCACGAGAGGGCTGCCTACAAGAACTCACAGACCAGGCCAGAAGTGCATTAATCAGAGAGACAACCAAGAGACTAAAGATAAATCTGAAGTAGCTGGAAAACTCCACAGCAGAGACTGGAGTATCTGTCCATAGGACCCCTTTGAGCTGTGTGCCCCACAGACTGTGACACTTAGCCTGCACACAGGTGGTACTTATTTAACTAATTATGTAGGTTCTCCGGACAAGCGGTAGCACTAAGTCTTATGGGCTTCATAGCAAACGTGGCATGCATATTCCTGCACCCAATTTCATTTTTTTTCTCCTTAAGAATTTTTTTACATATTTGTTTTTTCATTTTACTTCACCAGTTCTGACTATTTTGTGTAGGTCCAAAACAGAAACATCCAAATAGAAATATTCAAACCACAGGTTGTAATGCATAAAAATAAGAAAAACACTAAGGCACTGCAAACTGTAAATTACTTTTTTAAGAGGAAAAAATACAGAAAGAATAGTGTTTTTCTGCCTCAAGTTTCTGCACTACCATCATATACCCTCTAGGTGTCACTCACTACTCACTGAGGCAGCTGCAGCAAACAACTGGAGAGAGATGAGTCAATAAGTGGGCTAACAGGCATAAGAATTGTGCTCATCATGATGTATAATTATACACACCATCATTATCTGTTATGCTTTTTTTCAGTTCAATCAATTCAAATTACACATCTTTAGTAGATATTGCATATTTTCACTGTATTTTTCTTTCACCCTAAAATCTCCAAAGTAATACATGACAGTTCCACAAAATAACCATGGTAACCAATATACGACATATTCTAAAATATTAACTACTGCCATGAAATGTTTCTGTGTTTAACTTTCCTATTTCTTCATGCACAACTACACTGTGCGCTCCGCTTTAGCATGCATGCAATATTCCAGCCAGTGTGCACAGAAATTGTTCACAGTATGTATGTCACTGAGTCAAGGCTCCGTAAAGACATCAAAGATCATCATTGCACAAATAAAAATAAACGTGCATGATTGATTTCCTTGTAGGTTGTGCTTCTATACACGTTCTATATGGGCTTTAACATACAGTACAATGCATAGGCATCCCTTATCATGCCCATCATGTTATGTGTCATACATGGCTTTTTAGTGTACGTGTGTGTGTATGAGAGGGAGGGTAGCGATTAACCAGTTGGTAAGTGGGTCAGACTAGCTGTTGCTGCCTCAGAAAGGGAGATAGAGAGAGAAAAAAAAAATCAACCTCCATTCATTGTGTTAGGTTTGTGTGCTCATTACACTGTGTGTGCTTGTAGCTTATCACGTAGCAGCGTACACAACCTGTCAGTCCTTAAGCTGCATGTGGTGCTTGTGCACAGGTGTGGGGATAAAAGAATAATAATTAAAGGCCTGTCAGGACAGCATATCCTGTATATATAAAAAGCATATGCAAACTGTTTACAAACCATATGGGCCAGAGAAAAAAAATGCTGTCAAAGGGCTAATTGATAAGACATGCCTGGCATCCAAATGCAACCCTTGACAATGCCACTATCTCTTAATGTAAGCCAGTAATCTGAGAGAAATATTCAAGACAGCAAATGTGCACCAATTGTCACATGTATACACTGACTGGAAGAGAAGGCAAAATAGCAAGAAATCATACATCGACTCAACTCCCACTATCCCCATCTGCACAGCTGCCTGAGCTAGCTGATTGGCTCAATCATGGGTAGAGTATGTGCTGATTGGACAGAAAAGAGAATCTGAAATCCCTGATCAGGTGCAGATTTGAGTTCAGAGCCACAGCTATCCCCATCAGGAGCTCATTGCTGTGTTGTAGACTGGCATGCCCTGAGCTGTGATTGGCTGCGTTACCCATGGGGAGGGAATCTGCAAATAAGAAACAGGGATTTCTACTCCTTCTGCTGTTGCTATGTTGTAGTTGCTAAGAGCGTTGAGTAAGGATGGATGTGTGGACTCTTTGTAGTTCTTTTATGATTTTTTTATGTACAAAATGTGCTGGAATACATTTCCATTTTGGAGCATTTGATGAAGGATTTTGTGCAAATTTGAAATTCTTTCACATTGCACAGCTCAGCACTAAAGAGTTATATGGCAATTATAGGGTTAAATTTTATGCCAGCTCTCACTCTAAATCATCAGATGCTCTGTATAAATTTATTATTGATCCTTTTCAAATAATGCATGACATGCCTCTACATGACCTACACTATCCTTCATGCAGTTATAAAACACACTTTTGCTTATTTAGTGTAGTGTAATGCTTGCAGTCACCAACCTTTTCTTAATTTACAGTAGATTTAAAATAAACAAATAACAAACTAACAATTGCATTATGCATGAGAACGAGAACACTAATTTGTAACTGACAAATAATGCTGCTGCCAGTGATTTAGAGGTTTTACCTTTTTGGTAAGCTTGAAAGTTTCTATATATGACATTCAAAACATTAATGAAATACTTCAAACAAAACATAACCATATGTAAATTAATTAGTCATGTTGCATGTCCTTGAATTCATTAAGAAAACTTTGTTTTTCCTGCATGCCTCCATGGAAAATGGCCGATATCAAGACATCCATTTACAAATCCCATATATCTCCTGCAGTATAATCCAAGTGTCAGTATTGAAGTCTGGCTTTAAAGAGTGCATAGATACGTTTTACTTTCAGTTCAGTTTTAGAATAGCAGGTGTTAGCAAAAATGCATGTATTTTGGAAAATATTGAGGACTAGATAAATTAGACTTAATTATACTGCATGTGTTGTGTGAGAATTTGTAAAAAGTTTTTTTTGATAAAATTTTGGTGTTGTTAAAAGTGGTCTTCAGTCAATCAATATGTTTGCCCTTTTCAGTGGAGAAAAACAGTTTTCTTCACAATTTCAAGGTCATACAGCATGACTAGTTGATATACAAATGGTCATTTTGTGAGTGAAGTTTACCTTTAATATAGAAGTTAAAAAAACTATTTGCAATTAAAAGATACATATAGGCAAAATGGCAGAGAATGAAGTCCCGCTACCTCTGTGTGTGTAGTAACTTGAGCTTCTCTGTTGTCTGTTTTGATAGCCAGGCCAGGTAAGCGCGCATTTTAGTGCATGTGATTTCCTCCATTCATATCCTCCTGGCTAGCTTATTACTGCAGCTCTGCACTGTACTCATATAGCCGTTAGTGCTCATAATAAGTCTCATGCTTGTGCCGTCATAGGTGAGAGCTGTACGTGGTAATCCTGCCCCAGATTCTACATGTTTCACTTTTAAGTAACTTTTGAACCTATATAATTATAAGCAGCTGTATGTGTATACATATATACAGTATATGAGTACCATCAGTATGCTTATTACTGATAGTCCTATTACTATTATTACCTGGATAAAATAGTCTCTTATTCTTCTGTATTTATTTATTTTCTCTTCTTACTTATTTCTGTATGTTTGTTGTTTTTTGTTTTGTCGTTTGTTTTTTGTCGCTCTTTATGATACAACTTAGACATCACAAGTTGTCCCAAGCCAGCCGGGGTAAAGAGAGGAGGCAAGGGTTAGACACAAGGTTAATTATCCCTCTGGAGTTTCAATACCTGTGAAATTTGTAAAAACATATGGACACATATGGATGAGATGCAGCTATGTATTTGCTTCACAGCTGAGTTAATTTTGGAGTCTTGAGTGTGGCATGGCTATGTGTATTTAAACATGATGTTTACATATTTAAAAGTAATGCTGCCTGATGGCCTAATGCCATGAGCAGGTTTGAGGGCCCTGCTGTCCGCTTTAGTCTCTAATCCCCTCAGATTAAATCATACGATCTGTATCAGACTTGGCTCGCTGGGCCTAGATTAAACAAATGGAGGGTTGCAGAGAGTGCCACAAACCCAACGCATGGTACTGTAAAAGTGCTGTAGCCTCCTAATTTAGGAGGGTTAAACTTGTGAACTCAAAACACAGATAAATTACAGTATTGCTGATTAGGGAACTGAAGGCTACTTATTTGTGTTTGCTCTAGTTTACTGCAGCCAGAGTATTTAGACGCAGTATTTTGACGCTGTCCTTGTCATCCATAGACACTCTAGGATGTTACTCCTGCTCTCCCATTTGTTTCGTTATTCTGACTTCCATCTGCTTTCTCATTGACTCTAATAACTCAACCAGTCTTTCTACAAAATTAGAAAACATATGTACAGGATAAGATTTATGAAAGGACAGGCAGTTAGAAGCCGTCCACACTCTTCATAAATGAAAGAGACATTGATAAATATGAGCACATGTGTTTGTGCCCTTTGCTTCACTATGTTTAAAATGAGGAAACAAATGTGTGAAATGACTCACTCTCTCCAGGCTCTTTAGACTTCCTGCCACTGGCGTTTTTCTTCAGCATGTTCCTGCCAGTTGTGAACAGATTGGTTAGTTCGTCCAGTGGGCTGGTGGGTGTCCGTGAACGCCCCGTTGACACATTCTGCATAGAGCCATGGTGTCGACCCACTCCGTCTTGAGGTGGCGAGCCTTTGCCGTGAGGGGTAGCAGAAGCGCTCCTAGGCAGACCCCCCGGGAACGGCATTGGAGTGTCAAAGGGAGGTGTACGCATGAGGCTGAGAGGCGTGAGACAGCGGCCCATGCTGACTGGCGATGGGCAAGCAGAGTGGCTACGCTGATAAGAGGTTGAGGAAGAGGATTTGTAGAGGGTGCAGGGTAGAGGAGGTGCAGAGGAGCGGCCAGAGACGGTGAGGGTCGGAGTGGCAGTGAGCTCCCTGCGGATGTGTGCGGAGGAGGGTGGCTCAGTGGAGGATGTTGGAGATTTGCTGTAGGACTGGTTCTCCAGCATGGGCAACTTGGTTACATCTAGAGGGGTGAGGGGAGACTCGTCTGAGTTCGGCGAGCACTGGGCCGGCGCTGGAGGGAACACCAGCAGCGGAGGCCTATGAGTGAGCAAATTGGGAAAGGGTGCAGGAATGTCACAGAGTGGAATGTTTCGAGGTGTGGAGCAACGGCTAAGAGGTTCAGGGTCATAGGGTGCCGGGGTGGGGCATGCAGAGCGACATCCCACAGGGTCAGTACGGTACTCCATATCATCCAGAGCTGGGTACTTCATCTCCTCGTACACAGACTCTCCTGGCTCCTCGTCCTCGCTCTTCAGGGGTTCTCGTGCTCCAACGTCAATCCCGCCCATCTCTATGTAGACAGGTTCGTCTTCACAGTCGTCTGTGGGGCTATCGTCGCTCTGTGGAGGTGAGGGGTTGCGTTCGCAGGGGGAGGTGACATGGTGGAGGGGTCTGGAGGGGCAAACTCCGCTGCCTCCATGGCTCTTGATGTAGGATTCATCGAAGGAAACACTCAGTTGTGTGTTGGGGTTCCTCTTAGGTTTGGGTGGTGGCACCCTCCTGCAGTCCTCACTACATCCTTGAGCTGCTAAAGGATAGAGAGAGAGAAACAATCTTAACACAAATTCACTGGAAAAAAGTCACAAGTACAACCTGGTAACACAACACTATACTTAATTTGACAAAAAAAAATACCTTTGTCCGAATCATTTATTACTAAAGGAGCAGTGTGAAGGATTTAAAAGCATCTAGCTGCAGATTGCAACCAGCAGAAAGGTCTCCCATGTGATAGAGACATTCAAGAGGTTTTTACCAGGAGCCAAATTATCCTCAAAGGTCTCTTTTTCCCCAAAACCAACACAACCATAGATTTAAACCAGTAAAAGCACACACTGAATTAGGGTTTCCCACACATTAATTTATTTGTTGCAGCCTGCCACAACTAAAAAATCTGCTGTCACAAACAAATTTTCTATTTTTGGATTTGGACCATTCATTAGGAGCACTAGTGAAATATATATACCGTTCGATTATTTATGGCACCATACTGTTGGAGTGTAGAGCTTAATCAGGGCAGAGACACAGCAGCAGGCACAATAATGGTGAAACTCAACTGTTTTGTGTCCAAGATGGCGGTAGTGACGGACATAACGGCTCTCTCTTTTGTTCCTTTTTTCTGTTGTTTTTTTGGTTTTGCTGCACTGACCTAAATGCATTTTTACATATGCGCAAAATTATTATTTTTTTATTATTTTCATGTATTATGCTATTTGCACTTTAATGTATGCTATTTGCACCGTAATACATTAATGTATGTATGTGTTTTTACTGTGAGGTTGTCTGGATGTAATGCACCTATTGATGTACCGGTTTTAATTTTTTTATACACTATCTAAATACAATAAAGGCTATTTATTTTATTCTATTCTATTCTATTCTGCTAGGTCTTTTGCTAGTCTTCACCCACTGCAGCTGCTTCTCTGATCCATTGACCTGATCACCTTTAAACAGATCAACAGTTTAAATATCCAACCTGGGAAACTGGGACTACTGAGGAAAAAAAGGGAAACTCCACCTGCGCTGTGTTCATGAACCCTCAAAAACCTCTGAATTTAGATAGGGGACACAAAGCGATACCACCACACATCACATACACAACACTGACTGCATAAAGCAGTTTCACGTAAAAAAATCTATGTTTTTCCAGTGCTGTTTTTGCTCATCATGTAAGGGCTGTCTACTGACAGGAATGGCACAATCTAAAGCCAGTGTTTGGTTTGTCCATTCTGGGCTACTATAGAAAAATGGTGTTGCAACATAGCAAGGATTGGCTCGCTATATAGATAAAAAGGGCTCATACTAAGGTAACGAAACAATGACAGTTTTTATTTTCAGGTAACTATACAATATAGAAAACATACTCACTAAATTATATTCGATTTCTGCTAAACTCTACACACTGAACCTTTAAGTGAATCATTATCATTAATATGAAGCCCAGTGCAGTTTTGTGGGTCAGATGTAGGTCAACGTGCATAGCTGAGAGCAATATCTTGAGTTAGATATGTGGGAATAGTTGAGGCATGTGCATGTTTCTAGGTCACATATACAGCAGTGGAGCAGTATGTGAGTATAGTATCTGGGTCACACATACTGTGGAACTTCTTTCTGATAGTGGTGACGTAGCATTGCAGTGTGAATCTCTTTAGATGTGGTGCAGTGAGGCTACGGTACAGCGCTCACGTCAACCAGATACTACCGTACAGTGCGGTCCTAATGCTCGTTTACTCACAGCAGTCAGCGCTCTTTACTATTGAGTTGCTCACAGAGTATTTCTAGGTCAGACACTGGGATGTTTGGATAGGAGTGTCCCTTTCTCTGATGGACAGGGGGGGGGATAAGTGTAGTTAAGAGCCGGACCATGTCTGAAATCTAAAAACTGCAGATTTTACACCTTTAATAATTCAGATGCCAGATGGCCCAGGACACGCATACTTCCAGTAACTGTATGACTCACCACCATCCCTACATGCACGCATACACACACTGCACATGCCTACACATCCAGAAAGGAAAATTAGGACAGGCATGTACACATTTTATACCACACAAACTATGAAGTCAATCTTTCTGGTAAATGGGAGTCTAGTTGTGTAGGGTGTGTTTTTTTCTGTCGCCTCTTTATGTATAGCTTTGCAGAACATGTTGCAGGAAACTAGACTGGTATAGATACTTAGTGTATAGACAGCCTTTTATTTACATCGGCAACATAACTAGATAGAAAGCCATGAATGAAGGCAAGTAGGGGAGACAAAACTTGAAAAAATCCAGGTTGATGTTTATGATGCTAATTTGAATTGAAGATGAAACCTCTTAGTTCTAGTTTAATAAAGTATGCATATATATTGGCTCAACCCACATGTGTTCCTGGTATGTGTTTAATTAGAGTACCATACTCGCATTCTGCGTACAGTAACATGCACTGAGTGGTGTATCTATACCTGTTTTGAAAAATCACCAAATGCATTATTGCACTAACAGGTTTGCACGGTGGATCTTGAGATCTGTTTCAGCACTGATGATGAATCCGTCCCTCCGAACATCTTTTACTCCCCTGTCCCTTCTCTTCTCCTCTCTGAGCTCCCTCTTCTCCCCCTCCCCCTGCAGCGGATGTGTTTACCCCCAAACCCCCTCCCCCTCCCTCTCCTCCTGGGGAAAAAAAAAAACGAATCTAGGTCAATCGCTCCTCCTGAATGAATTCTACTCTGACAAGCTCCTCCCCTTCCCGTTACAGCGCCAGCTACAGAGCACGCAACCCTCCCTTCAGCCAGGGACACCCCCACACTCTTGCTCTGATTGGCTACGAAGCCTCAGACTTCAGCATCTCTGGAGCCCCATTGGCTCACGCTGCTCAGTGATTCTGCGATTGGCTGGGCTGCAGGGGGTCTTGTTTCTGTGGGATGGTTGCCGTGGTGCCCAGGAAGATCTGTGTGCACATAGAGAGATCCCCACCAATCTGAGCCAGGCTGGGCGACTCCCTAAACATCACGTTGGCTGCGAAGCATCCAAACTGAAATGAAGTCAAAGCTTCCTGCAACCTCTAAATCTTTTTGCTCTCACAGAGACCTGCCTAAAAGACTATTATTACACTCTAAATAATAGTTTAATTTAGCAGTGCTTGTTTTTCTTTGTGCTCAACACTTGCGCTGTTTCTAATGAGACTGTTTGGCTGTGTGCTTTGCTGCAGCAGTGATTGTATCTGTGGCTTGTTGAGTGAAACATTACATTTGCTCAATTAATTCCGGTCCTGTTCATTAAAGCTTTTCTTATACTGAGTTGATGCGCAATAATTATGCCCTCTTCTCATCTGTGGCCAAACAGGCATATTGTGTTTGTTTATTTTGTTTCAGAAAACTGACTAAAATTGCTGCAGGGTACTCCTGCTGGATTTTGATCAAGGCGTCTCTAAATTTTGGCCTTGCCAGATTTAAATTAGGGGAAATTGTTTGGTTTTTATTAGTAATTTGCCTTGCAGAAATATATAAGTAAGCAGGTTTAAAATTAAGTTATAGAACTGTCAAGACACTTCTGCCTTCTTTATGCGCTCTGAGAACACCTTTAGGAATTTACTATGTGACCAATATCCTTCCATAGCCGGCAATGTCTTTTAGAGTGAGTTACTGGAGCTTCAACACACAGCATCGTGTTACTACATTAATGATAT
Organism: Plectropomus leopardus; assembly: GCF_008729295.1. NCBI lineage: Eukaryota > Metazoa > Chordata > Actinopteri > Perciformes > Serranidae > Plectropomus > Plectropomus leopardus. The sequence goes on from NC_056474.1 coordinate 14,962,343, forward strand.
CAGGACATTACTTTCAGTAATAGAAACTAGGACAGTATTCAAAGCTTGGGAATACTACTGAGTGAGAGAGACAGTGGATATATAGGTTAACCATCTAATGACATCTTGCACAAGAAAAGATAAGCCAAAATGACCAAATTTATATATTTTTTTGATGTAGGATGATTTTACAGAGCCCAGAGTTTTTAAAAGGCACAAAAAATGCACCATGCATGCATATGCATTACATTATGACATTACATTATGATACTTTCACTCCTGGCTCAACAAGTTAGTACACAATTCTGAATCTTATACTATCTGATTTATCTGTGAACAAGCTGAATATTTATTAATCTGGCAGTAAAGGAAAGCAAAAGACCCTGATGGAAAGGCAAATAAAGTTACAACTTTTCCACAATTTTCCCACCTTTTCCTATAGATTTTGGCATCTACAGTTGCGCTAGCCTGTGCTTTAAAGTGCAGACAACTTTTCTACCCCCTCCACCACCATAAATGAGTCCAGACTGGTGTGTTGGAGTACAAATCTGGTCTGGTCTTTCACATTTATTGAACTACAGGTTATCACATTTTTATTGTTGTCTAGTGCACCCCAAATGTGTTAACTATGGTTTAATTCCATATCACTTATAGCTCTCTTTTTTTTCCACATCGATTTGCCACAATGGTACTTAGAGTGAAGTATGCAGTGAATAGCTAGATGTCATGTCATTGTAGGAAAAACAGTTGAGGAGGGCACTGCAGAGAGCAGCTATATATAGCGCAGCAGTTTGGTGTGAAGTGCCACCACCACTCACCGTCACATCTCTCCCCGCGGCAGGTGGACGTGGGACTGTGGTCCACCGCCTCAGACGACATGCTCAGCTTAGTGGCAGGGTCCCTCCTGGGCTTGGGTGGGGGCTGCTTCCTAGAGGTCGGGCTTCCCACCTCCTCCTCTCCACCACCCCCACTGTTCCCACCACCAACAGAGTGGAGGGACTGGGAGCGTACGGAGAAGCCCTGCCCACAGGCGAGGGCATGCGGGTGGGGCATAGGCATGCGTTCTTGGGGGTCCGGCATGGTGATGGAGCCCATGCGTAAGTGCTTGCCTTCAGTTGCAATGTCCTCACCTGTCCTAAAACAAGAAAGCAAGGGAGTGAGCGAGAGAGTTTAGTGAGGACAGAAAAAGGATCAAAGGAACATAAATATATGAATAATAAAAACATCATGCACACTGCAAAATTTCACAAGTTGATCTAAAAAATCTAGAAAACCGATTGCCTTGAATAAGGTGAGTCAGTAAAACTATGTTTATGTTTTTACTTCATATCTATTTATTAAGTTTACTTAAAAATTAGCGATATTTACTTCACTTTGTGAAGTTAGCTTTAAAAATAGTGAAATTAACTTGTTTTGTCTAAATGATAACAACCTCATCAAACCACTTAAGTCTGACTTAACAGTTGTGTTTACTCAGTAGTATTTAGGAAACTGATTGTGATGGATAAATAAAGTAAGTACAACAAAGAATTATGAACTGCAGGATTATTTTAGTTTTAAAAAAATGACATTCTCCGCATCTTGAAACAAGACCAAGTTTGTGAAAACCAAAGAAATTATACAATCGAAACAAATCTACTTTTAAAGTCTTATAAAATAATAATAATAAAAAAATAAGACTAGATCTTTCTCTTTGATTTTCGTTAAGATTTCAACAGGACTCCATGTCATGCCATTCTTATACAAATATCAGTAGTCAATCAAGCTTCAGCCAACTTGCAAAATACGTAAAACTGTTCAGTTAAGTCCGACTAACTTGGTCTACTTATAAACTCAAGTTGCTATCAATTGCAAATGAACAAGTTCATTCACTGGTCATTTTCAAGTTGCAAAAACTTCACAAAATTAAATAAACACAACTAACATTTAAGTAAGCTCAACAATTACATATGAAATAATCTTAAATTTAAAATAATAGTTATATTTACTTACCTTTATTAAGGCAATCAGTTTCCTAGATTTGTAAAAGTAAGATCATCTTGTGAGTTTACATTGCAGAAGAAAACAGTCTTACTATCAGATTATGGGATAGATATGAAAGAGACAAAAGTCTTGACCAAAGTTGCTACATCATCCCCTGGAAGCTGCTCTTGTCAGGAGACAGCAACACACAGCAGGCCCTGACATACAGAGTCATCATAGCTCAAATGATGAGAGCGCCAAGTTAACAACAACAGGCATGTTAGTGCCACTGAAAACAGGGTCTCTGTCAGGGCAAAGCATTGATTTGAGTTTAACCCTCGATGTGACCATTACTGCTCACACAACCGCACACATAATGACACTATGTAAGTCCCTCCGCCTGTACACAATCAATCCCTATAAATGGATGATTGGCCTGAATGGAGCGTTAATGATGTCTGAGTGTTGTGTGGTAATGGGGGAAGGAGGGCTGTGTGAGTGTGTGCGTGAATGTGTGTGTGTGTGTACTGCAGAGTAAATGAGCTCAAGATGTGACTTTGTTCAGGGAAAATGGTTCGTACAAAAGACATGATAAGTATGCAATATATTCACACTTGATCTCTGCAGGTGGTGCATCTATTTTTTTCTCATATCAGAGAGTCACAACAAAGTCATTTAAATGTCTAAACAAATGGCACGATGAATTTGCATGTGTGGCTTCTTGTTTGAGTGTGTGCACGCATGCGGGTGTGTTTGTATGCATGTGTGTGACCCCTCCGTGTGTGACTTTGCTGACTCGGACTCCCTCCCGGCCAGCTGCTGAACAGAAGGTGCTTGGTGGGGTGGGTTCATTGGTCAGGGGCTTAACTTTGCCTAGCAACAGAGTACCCATAGAAACCAGACACGGAACCAGCTGCGACCGCACTTTAATAATATAGTGCACGTGCACATCATGTGAACATTATAACCACATCACACTTTGTTTAAAGATGACAGTGGGGATACAAAAGAGAAGTGCCTGCTGCAACCTGTAGAGCCACTTGCTGCTATTTGAAAGAAAGGAAGTAGAGAAAAAGTAAACACATCAAACACATGTTCAGTGCATGTTCTGATTAAAAAACCTTCTGCATTTGTGTTTGGGCTAAAAAGCCTCTGAAAAAAGTGAAAAATCATTCACAGCATTCAGCCACAGGTGTCAACAGTCTCTCCCTCCTCTATGTTTTGGGAGAGCATCTGCTGTGACTGTGAACATGCACAGTCATATACATGCATTGTGTGTGTTGGTGGGTGGGTGAGTGTGACAGGAGTGTTGGTGACTGGAGTATTTATAGGATATTTGCCCAGTGATTGGCTAGAGGACAGACCACAGGTGCACTTGGACCAGTTGACTTGTTGTCGGGCAGCTCTGGCTCTCTCACTGTGACACCATGCGACAGGAAAAACAGCATCACAGAAAAACAAAACAGTGAGGGACTGTTCGTTTTATGATAAGGGAAAATGGGGGAGGCACCTAAGATAATTTTTAAGCACTGGGGAGTGAGTTAAATTTGTTTGGCTTAGGGGAGGAACATTAACCTTTAAATGGCTGTTTTTTGTATTTATATTAAATACCCTCAGAACCCCAAAGCTGCAAGTGTGTTGTCTTAAACGCTTTGAAACCTGAGCCAATTTGCTTGATTTCTTTCAAAAACATGGGAAAGAGGCAATGAGCAACTTAAGAAATGGCCCAACATTGGCAAGAGTTGGTAAAATGTTAAAAGGAAATTATTTGAAAATAAGTACAAACAAAGAAAAAGAAAGATAAGTAAGAAAAAACACATAAGAAAATTACTTGAAAAAAGTGCTAATATTAAAAAAACACACAGACATATCTCTATCTATCTATCTATCTATCTATCTATCTAGATAGCTAGATATACTGTAGATATCTTTTTTTTTCTTTCTGTAACACAATTTCTCATAATTTATCAAAGCCAGAAGAGAAGGTCAAGGTTACCCCAGGCTCAAGGTAGGAAGGAAGGTCATGATATTAAAAAACAACACAAAAACAGAAGTTGCACTCAAGTCAGCCCCCTACTCTGATAAATAAAGTGCAGTCCCTAAGTAAGATCTACAGGGGGAAAAAAGAGAGAGAAAAAAAGATGTAAATCCGTGATTGTGCGCTCAAAGGGTAAATAAAGAGAAAACAGTCGTTAGGAATTTGCATGCACATGTAAATATAAGTAAATGTGAGTGCGTGGTTTGTGTGTGTGTGTTTATAAATACTATTGCATGCTTAAGTAAATGTGTGGGCGTCTGTGTGTGTGTGTGTGTGTGACTGTGTGAATAACTTCTGATGAAATACAATAAAAGAAACCCTGAGTGAGACAGCAGCAAGCAGGAAGACCCGCCTTACTCAAACCTAACGTGCTGCTCTGATTGGCCTATGGCTGCTCCAGCTGTCACCAGGCAGAACACATCTCCTGCAACTGAGCTCACACTTAATCTCTAACATTTTGTTTTTTTCTTTTTTCACCCCTCACTCTTACGCACATTTGCTCTAACAAGTTCTCTCACCCTCACACAATCGCAGGGTCCATTTTTTGCTTTTCTACCTTCCTCACACACTAATTCATTCTATTTTCCTGATGTTCATGCCCATGCATGCACATGTCACAAGCACGTGCTTGCACACACGCACATGCAAGCGTGCACACAATGAATCCTCACACTCTCAGTCAGTTACTGTAAAAATGGGTCGTCTCATTGACCTACTTATAGGCCTCATGAAAAATCCAGTTATTTTTTAGACTCTTCCTCCAGTGACTGTGTATTAATATTTTAGCTTTGGCAACAGCTGAGAGACAGTGGAAGGATAGCAGGACAGTAGATGCCACTTTCCTCAGGCGTCACCCTGCTGTCCCATTCAGTAAGTTACTTTACAGGCCAGCATTAGACTAGTAACGAGGAAAGCACAGACATTATGCCGGCAAGTGATGAAAGACAGTCCAAAATAATGTTTTTTGGAACTCTATCTTAGCTGTCTCTGATGCCAGAGGTATAAAGTTAAACTCTAAATCAGCTTTGATCATGCAAGTGATATATGTTACATATACTGTAAAATGCATTGGAACAACTACTGTGACAGCTTTTATTTTAATCTCAGTAACCTTTGACAAAAATGCGACGGGGTTCAAAGTGTTCCTGCATTAATCAGTTAAGAAGAACCACATCTGGTCACATATGAACGCACAGCCTTTAAAACCACATCAATGTAATCATCTGATGCACAGATGAAACTCCCATCAGCTGCTAAAATACTTTGTACACTGTCAGACAAACTGACTCAACAGAGATGATTTTTAGAATATTTTCACAAGCCTTTCCACTGCAAACTGATCATGATTAGATTAATTGTTTGATCATAATGTTGAAAACAAGTGTTCATCTACTTTATATTAGTTCTCAGAAAAAAAACCATGCAATTGAATGAAGTCCTTTTTAAAAACAACACACTAAAGTGTACTTCTACTTATGAGCTCTGTTTACCTTACTTTGAAAAAGACAGCATGGTTGCAATTTTTTTTAAAAAAATACATTTTTTCTTTAGTTGCAAAAATTTTACCTTTTTCAGATGTGTCATCAGTCCTACTACTGAGAATCAGAGCACAGAATCAACTACCGAGGCACATTTATGACTTAAGTTCATTGCTCTCAGATCAAAGCTCAAATCATTAACCACTGAAAAAATTAATAAACAAAATGCATAAATTAGTCATCAGAGTGATTCTTGGTGTCATTTTATACTTTTCTTTGGGGTAACTAAGCAACACAGATGTCCGTGTCTTCGCAGAAATGCAATCCAAACCCTTCTGCAATGTCCCAATAACATGCCAATGACTCTGTGACTTAGTGCTCCCTATTCTACCCCATAACACAAGCACGCCGTATCCACATGCTAGTCACGTTGCGAGCGCGTGCTTCTTATTCGCTCAAGTTTCGGGATGCCACACAGCGGTGTTGGTGTGTACGGCGGCACAGCTGTAACTGCTTGCTCATCACAACATGTGAAACAGCGGCACATGTGTCTAATTTTCTTAAATTCTAAGGGGTGTTGCAACAATTTCTTGACAATACTACAACTTTCTGCACAGCTGGAACAATTCTCACAGCAAACAGGATAGCTCGGTGTACTTCAATGACAACAATATAACCAGAAGTCTCTTAATGTGTCACATTCCCGTCCTCACATCCTAACACACTTTCTGTCACAGCCCACCCCAGTGCTTCCTAATTCTTTCCTCTCAGAAATGGAGCAGTGACGACCTCAATCCAAGGACAAGTCCCAAATAAGTCTAAAAGTGAAAAATTAATTATCCTCTATAGATCATGGGGTGCACCAGTCCACACTAGCAACCCCCAAAATATAGCAACCTGCCATTGCCTCGGGGACCCTCTGGCCACTTGTCCCAATTCCTTACAACCTCTTCCTAAAGTGAACCTAGTAACATGCTTGCAGATTCCCACGTGTGAGCTGTAGCAGATATTTTATTTTGTAAAGCACTCTATTTGTTTGTTTTCTTCCTACCTCCTTATGGCTTCCTCCTGTTTTCTCTTCTTGTCGTTTTTCTCCTGCAGGAATGTCCTATTTCTCTCATTCCTGGCGTGGTCCAAGTTCTGAGCTACCAGGCCGTTGTAAGCTCTCAGCCCATTCTCCTCAACATACTGGAAAAAACGGAGAGTTTCTTCCTCTTTGGAGCTCATCATTCTTCAAGTGTTTCCACAGCATTCTGATAAAGACATGTAGATAATGATAACAGTTTGCCTTGAAGAGACAGACTTACAACAAATACTACTAGGACTACAAGGATATCATATACGAGTAAGGTCTGAATGCAAAACAAGCATGCTGTTCTGCCAGTAATAATTCTTTCAACCTTCATTTTTCAAGGTCAGCCTTGGTGAAGTGAAAACCGATGAAGCAAGATTGCATCAGCACCATAATAATGTCCCACAATTGAGTTTGTGTGATGTTGCTATTGTTTTCAATGCTCCTGACTGTTGCTGTGTGGAGTTCAGGGCCAATGAAAGATTCAAAGACTTGCATCATGTGTCCACAAGAGAAAATGTTTTCCCTTGGGGGTTGCACCATCTTTTCCCATCATTCATTGTGCATGCACATACACATACACAAAAGCTCACATGCAAGTGTTAATATGCAAGCAGTCGAGAAAATCACTATCTACCTCCAGTTTTACTCATAACCTTCAGTTTCAGTTTTCTCATTGGCTGCGGATCAGTAGCGGCTGTTCATTTTCTCAGTTGTGTTTGCACATTTTCTGGCTGAAATTATAAGCTTTAACCGAGTGACTGTCTGAATGAAACTGAAAAAGGGCTTTCATCTTCTGCAGTTGCAATATGTGCTGGGCTCAGATGTGAAAATATAGTACTCTTGGGAGCAACCACACAGATTAAATGAACCACTCTTACTCCACTGTGATGCATGGTTCTGCATATGCGGACATCGTCATCAATCTTATGTCTAAGATCTAAAATTAGTCTCCTCTTAAGCTGTTCCTTGTTGTCTTTTGATGGCATAAAAACACTATTTCTGACAGCAGTGCTGTCATAAAAGAGAATGTGGATGTTTCTGTGAGGAAAAACCTCTTTGATGAAATGTCCAAATTGGTGCAACTATGATTCATTCCTTTTAAATGTGGATAATTTTAAAACAGCTTTGTTGGCAGCCACTTAAGATCCATACGCAGCACGGAGCAGCCAGTGACGTGATTCAGCGTGCATGCATTTGCTTGAAAACCTGTGCAACTGCATGCAACATAGTATATGCAATGTGCAACAGCCGGATGTGAATTTTGAGAGGCCAGTAGTGGAAGGGAAGAAGACAGTGCATGGTTTTATGTAGGTCAATGTTTTCAGATCAGCCTAAGACTCATGCTTGTTTACGTGTGAGAGAAGCACTGAGTGTGTGAGTGTGCGTGGGGAGGGGGGGAGGGGGCTTGTAATAACTGTATGTATGTTTGTGTGTAAGGAGGCAAGGGCAACGAGTGGGGGGTTGAGGGGGCTGGCCAGATGGAGATTGCAGGGCCAACTGAGAGACTGGCCATTGTCTGGCCATCCACAGCATCCCTCTAACTTGTGTCTGTCTATCAATAGATCCAGCATGGTGCCTAGGTCAGTGGGTTTATCTTCCACTCCCTACAATGCATTCTCCTTAGCATAGGTGTGTACCAGCACGAGTAGAGGACTAATAGGAGCTAACAGGACAGATGGAATCACCATCTTGGAGCAGAGTTCAAACTAGGGCACAGGATTGTGGTGTCAAGTGGTGTAGAGATTTTTCCCCCTGATCATCAGGTCTTATTGCTGATGCACAGGCACAGCCAGCGATGTGGAGATGCACAAAGGAAATAAATCTGAAGAGAAAACGAGGTGCGCCAGTTTGATGTGTTAAGGGTGCAGCAATAGGAAGGCACAGTTCAAACAGTGTTTGAGCTGAATTAAGCCTGCCTGCCTAATCCCTGTAAGCCTGCAGCAGCACTCTGCACTGGAATCAGCTTGTTTATCACACTGTTTTTACCAACCAAGCCTTTCACATTGGATTGTCCTCTCATAACTCATCAATGTAAAATGCTATTCTTGTCTGCTAATCTCTAGAAAAACCTGTCAATTGAGCAACCCATTTTTCTCCACAAAGCTTTATTTTCCCCTCTGTTTTCACTTGTTCCTCCTCACTTTGTGCATTTTGTATTTTTTTCTTTATCTCATCTGTCTCCCTTTACCCCAGTTGACATGGGCTGCAACAGTTGGAGCACAGAGGTGTACTTTGCATTAAAAGTAAATGAAAGTGGCACAACGTTTCTGTTTCCAGGCAACCATGTCACGGGAGAAGGGCAGCATGGATATTCTAGAGACACAATGTCAAAAAGATTGCAAGGCCAGTAGTCTGGTGACAACATGCGTGGGCGCTCGTGCTCACACACACACAGCAGTGCAGTACAGTGGACTGATTGAAGGTTAACCTGTAATCCCTGGCACACACACAAGCTTTCTATGTGGATGTGCATACATTATGAAGTGTGTAGCGCGAGCATCTGCTGACATATCTTTGTGGCTTTATGTGTCATTTCTGTGTAAAAGCAATTACTCTGATGCATACTTACAATGGGGCTGTGTCCCTGCTGGTTTGTGGACCAACGTGTCTTCTGTCTTCCCCTGATGAGTCCAGTGCACGCTAGTGAACTCTGACCTATGCTGGAGCACCCATGCACTATTCCACTTAAATCCACATAGACTTCCATCCATGGTACGGTCCAACTGATTGACTTGTTAGAAGGAGTCCCTGTGACCCAGGATGACGCTGGTGCTAGAGGGGAGCTGGGCCATTGGGTGCCCAGCCCAACGCTCCCTCCCCCTGGGCAGAAAAGGGAGATGCGACCCCTCCAGTCCAGATGGTGCCAAACTCCTAGCCAGGTGCCAGCTTCACTGCTCCACACATCTGCACATTGCTAGAGACAGAAGAGGGAAGATGCAGCGTGGCAACAGACCGCACCCGCAACCGCAAGCATGACACAAATACACACTCTCAAACACACTCACATAAAACTCCCCTTGCAGTTGCAGACCAAGCACTCACAGTCTTTCTTCTTTCCCAGTTTTTCTTAAAATATGTCCGAATGAAAATGTCTGAGAGTGTCGCACAGGTGAAAAGAATCCACAGTGCCCTGAGGGTTGAGGTAAAGCAGAGTGGCGTGTGGTTCCAGGTATGACATTCCCTGCCGGCTCCCTCTGCCCTGCTCCTCCGCACAGGTCTGTACAGTCGGTCTGTGCTTAAGCAGATGACACCGGGCTTCCCAACTATAGATCACAACAACAAGAACACGCCCACTGCCTACTGGAGCCACCTTCCGCTACAGCGTCATCCTCTCTCCCTCTCTCTCCTTCCTTTCTTTGCGACACTTCTCTTGTTGTATGCTTTTCAGTTCATCTTCATAAACGCTCATACTCTAGTCTCTTTCTCCAGTTCTTTGTTTTTGTCTCGTGTGTCTTGCCTGCCTTCCCTTTGCAGCTGCACTGTAACTGGAGCCTGGATGTGTTTTTCTGCTTTCAGCACCAAGGAGAGCTCTCTCTGTCAGTGGGTGAAGAGGGTAGGAGGGTGGGGGGTGGGAGGGCGGGGCAACCTCACGGGGGGCCAAGTGGAAAGAAGGGGGGGTGAGGGGGGGTGAGTGGGAGGAGTCACAGGGTTGCCAGGGTGTGACCTCATTAGACACAACCTCCTCTTCCCCCAGCAACCGCTGTGCCCCCCCGACACCTCCCTCCCCCTCTCCTACAGCTCGTAAACAAGACCACGACACAAAAACACTTGCATTGAATACACCATGTTGCTCTCAAGTGCATTCATTACATGTACAGTAGCCAAAACAAAGCAAGGAGAAACAAAGAGGCACAAATGCATGAAAGCAAAACACACACAAAAAAGGGAAAACAATACGATTTTCCAATACACACACATTGGCATGCTGATGCAAGATTAAAATTTGTTTGCATAGACAAACACAGCATCCAGAGTAGAGACTTGTTCCCAGTGGCCACAAAGATGAACAGGATGAAAGCAGGGACAGAGTTGAGGCAGAGTCGCATGTTTGTCAGGGGGGCTACTGCGGCTGCTGTGTGTGCTTCTACTTGACTGTCTGGGGGACGCATATTGGTTTCAGTAGTGCTGTCAGTTGTTTACGAGGTGGGAGCCGCCTGGTGTATGGTGCAGAAGCAGGGAGCAGAGGGAGGGTGTGTGTGCAGGTGGAGGGGGGGGGGGGGGGGGGGGGGGGGGTTGTGGGGGGGTTGCCTCGGATGGATTAACACCGTCGACACAAAAGGATTAGGGAGCAGAGATCTGTTGTTTTCATCAACCCTTCCCACCATTTCTCTTAACCCCCACCCATCTCCCCCTCACTTTCCCCCCTCCCTCCCTGGTGCTGTCTCGCACTTTGTGGGGTAAAAAGGGTATAGGAGGTTGGAGGCACCAAAAACAGTTTTCACAAACATGTGTTGGTCAGTTTAGAGGAGGGAAAAGGATAATGGGTTTGTTAAAAATAAAGCAAGGGGAGGGGGAGCCAAAAAGAGCAACAATGCACTGGTGAGTTCAGCAGAGCTAGGGATGAACCACTGTGCTGGATCACATCTGATTATCAAAAGAGGCGGCTGTTTTGGAGTTAGGACAGGAAAGGTAAAATGGGGTGAAATTAAACAGCGTGTCTCTGCAGCCCAGTTCCAATACCCCTCTCATAACAGCATGCCACATGCCATAAATAGACAATTGCTATGATCTCATTGAGATACAATGCTCTGTCAAAAGGTAGTCACCCCCTTTTTTCTGGCTATTGTGAGGGATGTGGTCGACTGGCCACGCACAAAGCAAGTCACTCTATCCAGACCAACTCAGCACATGCACCCATGCACATGCACACATACACAAGGGCCCCGATCTGACCTCAGCGCACGGTCCATGTGTGCAATCTCAAAAGAAGTGTTTAGATCCCATCAGAGTTCAATGAACACAGACAGTGAAGAAATCTCAGGGGTGAATGGGTTAAACAAATTTTTCCACCTATGTGCACAACAGTACTTTGTTTTGTGAACAGTGGAGGATGCTCCCGCAGGGATGGACTAGAGGGTGAAATAAGATGCAATGCCTGTAACTTTTCAGTACACACACGCTTGCAGACACAAGAATTGCATACAAAGAGAGAAGCACCCAAACAACCTGAATACATTACTGAAAGCATGTTTTACTGTATTCAAATTATATTCAAATGAATTTGTAGAGTGTAGTTTGATAATGATTTTGTTTTTGCTTCATTTATTTATTTATGCTGATTAAACAGATTACTGGTTGATGCTACTCAACTTAAATGTTTGGTGTAGGACTATAGTTATATATTGGCAGACATTGAATATAATAAGTATGTTATATTTATTGTATAATCACCTGAAAATAAGAATTTGAGAAGAGAAGAGTTGTGTTTTTGTTACTTTAGAATGAGTAGCATACATATAGAGAGCAGATCCCTGTCTACGGAAATCGCCATGTTGCGCCGCCATGTTTTAAACAACCAATTGCTGGCGCTAGAGAAGGCCATTCATGTTATTGCCGTCAATAAAACAGCTATTTTAACATGAAACTGCTTTATTCTGTATTTTTACAGGTTTAAATCACCAGGGACATTTGTTTTGGAGAGGAGGAGACCTCTGTGGATGATTTGGCCTATGGGCAAAACCTCATCAATGTCTAGATCAGAAATAAGGTGAGTACATATTAAGTTATCAGAGAAAATAGCTGAGCACACATTAGCAGATGCAAGCAACCTGTCTCCAACATGCCAAACAGCTTCAAAGAAACACCAATTTGTAACCTGAAACTGCTCTATTCAATGTTATTACCGGTTTTAATCACCTGGTCCATTTGTTTTAGAGAGGAAGAGACCTCTGCAGAGAATTCGGCTCCTGGTAAAAACCTACTGAACAAAGAACACTGAAGGAAGCCTGGTCAAAAGTTTAACTGGTTGCAATCTGCAATCGTCACTGCTAGATGCCATCTAATCCCTCCTAAATCTCACACACTGTTCCTGGTGTGATTTTCTGGGCTGCAATCAGTCAGTGGGTACCAAAACATAGAACCAAGCCTGTCACCTTTTAATGCCCATCTAAGGTCCAGAGCATCAGGCAACAGATGTTTGGTACTGGCCCATACCGTTTTTTTGCTCCAAATTAGCTATCTCAACAATATGTTATTTGTTTCTTAGCTCATTTTGACTGGGAGCTGATCACAATACATTTGATAATTTTATCGTTTGAAAATACTGTATCATTTACTAAAAAGCCAATAACATGAAATCGGACAATAAGTCTTTAAGTTATTGGCAAAGTGATACAACCTTGCCATTTCATGTAGTGGACCATTGTGACTTTCATGACTGTGAACAAATACAAACCAATGTGCCCTGGAGCTGATGCCTGGTACTTGATTCAATCATGCATGTAATTATGTTGTATTGATCCACTGCTGTAACAGGCTAATGAAGAGTCTATGAAAACCATTATAGCAATCAATTAAATGCCACTGAGGAAACAGAGTCATTATAAACAGACAGAGGACTCTGCTTTACAAGGTATTATCAAGTGCGACATCTCACTAACAGGGATTGGCACCTACACATAGTGCTACTGTAAGTGGTATCTGCTTCTAAAGGAGGGTGTGTGGGGTGGCATTCACTTTCTTAAAAGCGTCTGTGAAGCTTAATGGCATTCTCTGTTTTCTGCCCTCCCTGGGAATGCTATGCAGGTGAGGAGAAAGAAGGCCCTGGCAGGACAGACAGTGGCACTGAAGATGTCAGACTCTCATTAAAGATGCAACACGACTTACTTCCATTCCTAACATCTCCACCCGAGAGAAATGGAGCATAAGGTTCCTGCCCTGACCGGCACTGTGCAGATATCTGACCGCTCTATGTTTCATGTATGCATGCACATACTGTAAATGTGTGCACCCATTTCCTACTCAATGCACAACATATTCTATGTAAGATTTTCTGAGTGCATGGTGCTCCATTACTCAGATTATTTTTAAACCAAAATCTTATCTACAAGTTCCTTAAAATTCAGCTGCACAGCATGTGGCAATGCTCCACTTAATCAAGCTTCTCCAAACTCATTTATCACCACATCCTCCCTCCAGAGATGTCAAGCTGAGGCATGTCTCGAACGACCACCCTCCACACTTCCCGCTGCTCCACCAAGACAGAGAGGTGAAAATGGGAGACTGAAGAGCGTAATCTCTAAAACAGGCAGTCGTGGGCTCCAATCTTGGGGGTTTAACCCCCTGTAAGCCCCTTAAATACCCAGTTTAGAGGGCCAGAACTGATGGGCTAAAGCCCCCAGAGATTGTCCACTAACTACTTGACTCAGGCACAGCATGGGTACACAGAATGAGGGATCCCCTGCCTTGATGACTGAGGCCACCTCATCCTTCCGTAGCAAAGGACTGAATTAGCTTAACTGGCATCAGAAGCCCCGCAGTTATGTTCGTGATCATATCATATTGTTAAAAGGTCAGCATGAGGATGCAGAGAGGTTTCTGATTAGGGTGTAAATACTGATAGATATTGTTCTTCAGGGATAATAAACTGATGCTGAATAAATGCCATGCTTTATGTGACAACTGTAAGGATGCTTGGGGTGACTGATGACCTACTTCAGACCACTAACTAGGGATAAGGTATGAGATGAATTTAGTTTAAATAAGATCTGGCTTTAAAATAAGGTTTATAATGTCTGGAGAGAAAATAGTAACTTCCAGTCACTTTAGAATGCTTAAAATTATAGAAACATGTTGTCCTTGACACCTCCTACTGAACTTATTTTGAACTATGTTAATCAAACTTTGTTCAGAAAACTTAACCTGCATAAATGAGCCTCAAGGGCATAAGAGGACTCTAAAAACAAGGGTTATTGGCGCCATCTGCTGACCAAGTTCACCAACATTTGAAGTGCATTTATTTCAGACACACATCATTTAAAAAAAATCTAATTTCTTTTCCATTAGATAGATCTAAATGGCAAAAAAGGCCTTACCAGAAGCAGCAGCATTGGGAGTGTCCGCTGGAGCCTCAGATGGATTACTGAATGGGCCTACGGGGTACAGGCCCAAGGGCCCAAAGTATCAGCACCATTCTGGCCTTCACCTGCAAAGAGACACATACTGACCAAAAGACTCAAAATGACCAAAAAGAAACATAAACGACAAGAAAAAGATGCAAAACAGTTAAAAGAGACAAAGAGCCTCATGATTACTGTGGCTCTCCACTTAGGGGAACTCTGGTATTGTGCATTTAGGTTTTGTTCAATCTAATACAGAAAACCCGAAATATATAGTCTTTAAGTTTTGCAATCATAACCTTTTTGTTAAAAATGTTTTAAAAATATTCATCAATATGTTAGCCAGGAGTTTCTGAAGACCTCTTCAGATATCAAAATATTGAATGTGAGGCTGATGCTATCTTTTTTTTTTTTTTGGATGGGGCACCATCTTGTGAAAATCTGACTGTATTACCTGTTCCTGCTGCTGTCAAGTAATGTTTTTTTTTTCTCCCCCAATATATGCATTTATATCTATAAATATTGTCTCTCTGAATCTCCTATTTTGTAACACTGGCTGCATATGTAAAATGCGATGCTGTGTAGAATCAAGATTAATTTACATAAAGAGATGTTATTTTTTATTATGGTAAAAATAATTTGGTCAAACATCATTTTTAATTTTTAATTTTCTCATTTTATATGGCGTTTTAAATCCGTAAATGCAAATGATCTGAAAGGAAACCCAATGTCCACCACTTGAGGCATGAACTGAAACTGTACATTGAATTACTACTAGGACGAGCAAATCCAAAAGTCACCAGTACTATGGGTATTTACAAGCCTTAAAACCCTCATTTTAATTTGTGTGTACATGTACAGCTTTTGTTATTTGTTACTCTGTTAACATATAATATGTTTATATATATATATATATATATATATATATATATATATATATATATATCAACTTACCTTACTTACCCCCCGAAATGAACAAAAACGAGCGCGTGACGTAACTCCTGTACCATAATGTTGACGTTGTCAATAAAGTTGTGCAAGTTTAAAACTTGCATTTTTAGTTGCTCTTTTAACAGGAAACTTACGTTTGTGTACACCACGTCTTTGCAAAAAAAAAAATAAAGTTACGTGCGCGCTCGTCTTTGTTCATTTCGGGTGGTAATTAAGGTAAGTTGGGAACACCTGTAGGCGTAACTGTCATTTACACAACGAGTAAAAGTTAGCATCAAACTAGCAGTTAGCTGGCTAGCTAGTATTTTAGATATGGCGACAAGTTACTTCGGTATAAAGGTTAAAGTTTACCCTAATACACGCCAGACCTTTTTAAACTCTCTCAACTTGTATGTTAAAAGATTCGTCTCTTATTGTTAGCACAGACTCATTTAAACTTCTTACCTTTGCTCGGAGCAGTTTATCTCAGGTAGGTCAGGCTAACGTCAGTTTACAATTCAAGCTAGCCTAAATTTCAGTCTCTAAGGTTACCTCTTTCTCCTTGGCTAGCCTTTGTCGTATGATATTAGTTATCACATTGGCAAATTATAATGAAAAAAACCGAGGAAAAAAAGGTATATTTGAATTTTAAGTAGACATTCTCAGTCCAATGCAATGGACCGTTTGCAAGGCAGACATTTTGCTGTGTCATTGCAGGAAAAGCACAGGTGTGTTTAATTACATTATGATAGCCGCATTCCGCTTAGAGGAGGCACTGGTGTTGTTCATGCTAACTCACTGTTATAACTTACCTGAAAATCTAATGGAACTACGTCATCGGTAATGTTATCAGTTTCACCCTTCACTTTTGCTTTTCCTGCTATAACGAGTCTAAATGGCCGCTGTTAAAAAGCACTGCACGAAGGTAGTGGTGTATTGTTAAAAAAGTAATAATACTTAGTTACAATTCTTAAGTATTATGGGGCGTATCTGTCGTTTATTTGAGCTTTTATATTTATTACACGTTCTACATTTACGAAATAAAAAATATACTTTTACTCCTATATTTCCTCGAAGCATTTTATTTACTTACAAAATAGGGAAGAAACTTAGCAAAGGAGGAGGGGACTGATGGACTAAATAAAAGGCTGTTTTTTCTTCAAGTGGGCTATATTTAGATAATATATTTAGGTAATAATAAGATAATACTTAGAATTATGACTGCTTGCCTTTTTGTATTCAGCATTTACTCATACATTTACTTTCAGTACTCAAATACATGTAATACAGTATAATTATTTTTGATACTTAGGTAAACTAAATAACAGATACTTTAAGTGCTATACTCAAGTAATATTCTAATAGGCGACTAACTTCTACCAAAGTTATTTTCTTGTAAGATATTTCTACAATTTTTTACTGAAGTATGGCTTTCAGATACTTCTTCCACCACTGATAACACTTACAGAAGAATTCAGTCATTTATTTTTATAGATGAGCCATGTGTGCTTTGTAAATCTTTACAGCAATAATACTAAAACAATAAATTTAACAATCCATATGTTGGTATTTTTTTAATTCCATAGGTGAAATAAAAGTGTAGTAATATTCACCTGCACTGAATGCATGCATGCATGCTCTTGTGGCTTGGAAACACTTCCTATCCAAGGGTAGCAGGACACTGGAAAAAAATGTTCTGTTGCATTGACCACCACGGAGAAATACTTAGATATCGACCAGTTACTTGTGTTAAGCGTTTATACTGTACCAACAAAGTCACACATGTAACCGGGTGAATTATGAGGCCTTTTAATAGAACCAGGTGACCATTTGTATCCTTTGCCTCATTCTGTATTCTTGCAGATGTTTATGTCTATTTTTTGGCATTATTGTTTGTAGAAAATCACCTATGAAAGCTGGTTGGAGCTTCTGTTCTCCAGAGCCTGTATAAATGTTCATCTCTCTAGGCCTGCTGGAGTGATGCTTAGTGCAGCTGTTTAATCTGACAGCAACTTCAGACACTGTATGCAGATGGTTTAGATTTTTAGGCAAGTTCACATCCAAGCAGAGTCAGCCAGCTACAGCACCTTCTGACTGACCCTGTATGCTGTCTCCACATTACGACTGTTGTGAGATGGCAGATCATTTACCAACTGTGGAGGCGAAAACAGAAGTGTGATCTCTTATCCAGCAGCTGTCTCGTATTGCACCTCCCACATGTCTTTGGATGTGCTAAGGCAAGAAAAATAAAAATATATCCCGATACCTTTAAGAAAATGTTAACATTGATTGATACATTGTCCTCTGTGATAAGTCAACAGTTCTCCTATGAACAGTGTTGCCTATGGAATTGTTAAACTTGCCTATGAAGTGCATACAATCCATACCTATACAGTATATCCATTGTTTGTTTTAAGGCTGCCTTGTAAGGTGACATTATTATTATTATTATTACCAGCAAGTGCCAGCTCAGTTCAAGAAATAATTTTAAGAGATATAGACAGGGGCTTCGGTGGCTCAGTGGATAGAGTGGGTGCCCCATGTACAGAGTCTGAGTCCTCGCTGCAGGGGTTGCAGGTATGATTCCAACCTCAGCCCTTTGCTGCATGTCATCCCCCCTTTCACATGTGCTCTCTGTCCTATCATATAAAGGCCAAAAAAGCCTCAAAAATATCTTAAGCAATATAGATGATTCTCAGAAATAATATAGAATATATTCAGTTCTGATGCTGGTGCCCAAGCTTCAGGTCCTGCTGAAATTGCCTTGATGTTGGTAATTTAACTACTTGATTTATTGATGGCTCACATAAAGCGTGTTGAGGTATTGAGACTAATTAAGAACATATTTGCCTTCCAGGAATGGGAGAAAAGCTTGGTGTACTGCATGCAACAATGTGCTCTAGCTTTTGCTGAGAACCCTCTTGAGGTAAGTGGAGACTGAGCCTGGAGGTAGAATGCATCACCTGGGAAAGATATGGCAGGAGGTGGACCTGTTTGCCTCAGAAATAATTTAATGAACTGCCCCTCGTAGGTCTACCAAAATGCTCTGGTGTAAACCTGGCCAAATAGCCTTCAGCTCTGCTGTTCTTGAAGATGCTACATAAAACAAGCAGGGTGAGCCAGTGCAGCTGTTGCCTCCAAACTAGTCAGTAAAGATATGTTACCAACTTGGACATCTTAACAGAATGCTTTGGCCCCTTCTACAGAGGCTATATACATCCTCTTTACAAGGGCTCACATGGCCTCCCCACCCAGATTATCTAATGCTGTGTTTAACCTCTGCTGCGGTAAAATAATCACTTGTGTAAATCAGAATCTTACCTGTGATCAGGCCGACATTCACACGCAACTTAACTCAAGAGCAACCTCTACTGGAATAGTAGGAACTTTTTTGCCAGGCAGCACAGTGAGGAAACTGCACAGCATTGCTTCATGTCTATAGTATTTACAGAAGTTGTTACAGACACTGCTGAATAAAAGCGCTTCAGGTTTTACTATATGAGTAAGAATTTAGTCTATGTTGTCGGTATAACAGGTGTGCTCACGTGACTTGTCTGTGCTCTGGGCACTGTGCTCACTACAGTATACTGCAAAACTTGAATGAATAGCCCAGGCTATTATTTGCCCAAATCATTGAACTCAACAGGCTTATATTTGGGGCAGGCATTTATATGGGATGGGTTTTGAATTCCTTTGACACAAAACTGTTGCTCAGCAAAGATGGAAAAACAATCAAATTATTTATTTAAGCCTTTGAAACCTGGGCAAATTGGCTTTATTTAGTTTTTCCAAAAACATTTGAAGAAGGTAATGAGCAACAAGAGAAGAAATGATCCAAGTACAAGAAAATTACCTGAAAATTTGCCAAAAACATAGAAAAAAAAACAAGAAAGTAAAACAAGAAAGAAAAAAAAAGCTAGAAATGAACTGAAAAAAAATCTTAAAAACACTAATAATTTTGTAAAATAATTTATAGTATATAACTATGATAATTATGAATAAAATTCACACTGGATGTTTTTACTTAGGTTTTTTTTTAAAGTCTCCTTTTATATGCGTGATCTAGGCAGCTAACTAATGTTATCTTCAGAGGGTAGCCAACAACCAGGTTATATACATCCAAAGAACTCCTATAAAAATAATCATTATCGTACAACAGTTGGCAACTGAACACTGTTGTAGTATTGTGTCTGTCAAGGAGAGGGCAGTATTTAACATACAATGTGTTCAAATAACTCAATAGTGTAAGATTACATATGGAAATGCAGTGACAAACTTTCAAAATCAATGTTAAAACACTAAAATTATATTTTTTAAAATAATAATGTGTCTGGTTAACATACTTTCTCAATATGTTCACTAAAGTGTAATAGTCTGCAGATGTGAATTCTCACAAGGGGCATGCAATCCTAAGTATCGATGCACGTTATGAGCGCCATCTTTAATCAAATATTGGTAAAATTAATGATCAATCAATCAATTGATTGTGATTTTTTTTTTTAAAAAAAACAACTTTGCTTATACCAAACAATACCACATATTTTTTTTCCTCAATCAAAGCTCACAGCAACATATTGCATATTTTCTGAAAGCATAGCCAGTGAAACATATAAAGATGTAGCGGCCTAGACATATAAAACACTGTGAATATAACTGAGTAATGCTTTGCTTTGTCTGCTTCATTTTTCACTGTTGCTGCTGCACTCATCCTCCAGACCCCAAGATAGTTGCCTCATCATGAAATACTTATAAGATGTGGGTTGGTCTAGTCATTGAAATATGCTTTCAAACTGCACCTTTCTACTCATAGCTAGAATGTAATAGGGGACTACACATTATTTACATTTCAAAATCAGGTCCTTGTTTGTAAATGGATTAATTCAGTTTCACATGTTCGATCAAATTCTTAGCGACCAATTAACTGATGGTCAATTTGTTGTTATCCTCCTTCAGCTTTGGTGAATCTAAATGATTGAAAACCAAATCCAAAAAACAACCCCACATCATGACAATGTATCTCCATTTGGTTAATTTAACTCTCCAGTACCTCTTATTTGATACACCATAGATAAACAGTGTATACTACTTGACATCAAACCTGCAAAGCCTAAAAGGAACATAATACTGGAAGAGACAGTCTGGGAAAAAAAAAAATCATGTTTTTTACTTAACAGTTTGGCCAGTAGATGTCAGCCCTGTGAATTAAATGACATGTATTGCTCCACAGCTTCAGCAACATAAAGCACAACTTTCAACTCACCATACTCTAAACTAATGTCCTGTCCTGTTTTACCCCATCCCACCCCCCATAGACCTACATTTTAAAATGCCTGTCTTGAAGAGACAAAAGTATATTAATTTTGTCATTATCCTCAGTTTTTGAAAAAGAAAAGGGAGTACCAGAAAGCAACTTGGTGCCCTCTCACCATTTCTAGATGTGTATTTGTAGCAGTGGCTGTTAGTGTCAAATTAGATTTAAAACAGAAATGGTCTTTGGCTGTGTTACAAAAATTAAAATAAATAAATAAATAAAAAAATCCCAGACAGGGATAGGTGAGGCATTTATGTGATATTTTAATTTATTTTTTGATCAGAAGTAGTTTCATGGAATAAAAATAGCCTTGTCAAGGATTCATTTTTCGTTTTTTGTTTGGTAGAGGAGTAACTGCATGGTATTCAGATGTAACAGTTGATAACAGGGGACAGAAAAAGTGTGTGTGTGTGTGTGGGGGGGGGGGGGGATCAACATTTGTTTTTGTTTTGTTTTAATAATACAATACGAAATTGGTTGTAGGGACTGAAAATGTTTCTCCAAGGATACTGACACTGCAAGTCCCTATAGGGATATCGTAGTGAGTTTTAGTTGGGGCACTTAGCTGAAGTAAACAGAAAGGGAGGGGAGTGTGCGCAAGGCTTAGGAAACAGGCATGCAGACAGCCGACCACTGCAAAGTGTTGAGCGCGGGACAGACTGGCTTCAGCCCACACCACTCTTCCTCTGTCCAAGAGAAGACCCCAAAACCTCTGCCGTGAGCCGCTCACACTCATCCCAACCAATAATGTGAAAATCAGACGGAAACGTTTGTCAGATGTTTAAACTAATCGTCGCTTCATTGTACTTGAGTGCCGTCTATTTTCAACACTGTCACACAGTTTGCAGTCAGGCTACAGTAGGCTATCCACACGGATACCTAGTGTGAGATGCGGCAATGTCCCGAGGAATATGCCCACGCGTGAACTCTTGCGGATGCTTTTGGATTTTGTCAGCGGTCATATTTGCGGTGAAAGTGATCGACGTGGACGCGTACAGCTGTCATGAAGTGAGGACCGCTTTCCAGCTGCGGCAGGTCGGCCCGCTGCACCGCGTACCGGAGACACCTGGCACAGGTGAGCCAGTGGGTTTGGCAACTCATAGTGAAGAGCACTTTGGCCAAAGCACACTGCAAACATCATTAAGTTAGTGAATTAATGCGCAGACAGAAGTTATGCGTTTACTTTTAACTACAGCGATTTAAAGAAATATGCAAATGTGTGAATATCTTTAACCATTTATATTTTAAAAGGGAATTATCCTTTACTTAATGCACAGTGCTTGTAACTGTTCTGGGCTTCTGTCAAAAGCACACGTGGGTCAGTGCACACACACTGAGCAAAGCAAACCCACTCAAGTGACAGCAGAAAGAGTCTGAAAGGCTGATTGACAGAGCAGATATTTCTTTCTGTTTTCAATTTTTTCATATTGTGACATCTTAGTCATGTTAGCTGAGGTAAAATGACACATGGTTTGCCCAGAAAATATCTGATATTGTCCATAGGCGATACTATTAATTATGATGTATTTTTAGTCTAAACAATACCTGAAGTTATATGAAATTATCTTAGTGGATTGTGTATTAACATGCTTGTCAGTCCCTTTTCATTGAATTTCAGGTATTATATTGGTCCGTATTGTATATTCTGAACATCCCAAAAACATGTATCTGTTTATTGGTATGGTATTAGTAAAAGGTAATATTTCATGTTAAAGTCACCCATCTAATCTGTGTGCTTTAAAGCATCAGAGCCTCTTTGATTTTCCTCACAAGCTGCAGCTTCACATGCCACCCAGCTGCTTATCAAACAAGCAGGCTGTTTGGAGGGATTAAACAATTATTTTGCAAATTTCCTTTGGCAGAGAAGCAGCGCGGCATATTCACAAGATGCTGAGACAGGGTTTTTGAGCTAGAACAAGTCTAGTGTGACTCAGAGGTCTCATATGGTTTAATCTCAGTGGATAAAGAGGCTGCAATATTGCGTCCACAAAAGAGGGAGTGATTGACTTGCAATCTTCAGATTGACTCACAGAAGTCAGCCTCCAACAACTCTTTTGGCCAAGTTTGTTTTGACACTTGGGGTAGCATCGTCCCTTAAGTGTACATGCACTTTAGCTAAGGAGTCATAGTTTATGTAAACATTCTGTCCAGGCTCCTGCAACAGGCCTATAGAGTCTTTTGGCAGCCCTGCTGACATGTTTCCCTTTTTTTTTGTCTTTTGTCAGATTTTTTTGTCAGAGCGATGCTTGAAGCAGCATCAAATGCCTTGAAGGTTTTGTGGTATGTGCTTTCCTCAAGCACACTGAGGAAAAGTTATTTTATGAGAATAAACATTGGTTCCAAATCTGTTTTGGAGGCAAGATGCATTTTAGCGGGTTTAGGCTTTGGTTCAACTATGCTAGGTTTGCTCGAAAGTTATTCTGCAAGCATAGTAAGAAACTTATTTTTAACTAATTGTGTCATATTTCTTCTATGTGGCCATTCAAATTGTCATTCAGTTCATTTGAACACAAGAAATTGGACTATTCAGTGTGCATTATTATGTCTTTATTATTATTAGGTCTTTTAGTACAAGGAAACTACGATTTTAGTGCATTTTTCCTGGCAAACACCTAAATACCAGTAGATGAATGTACATCTATATGACGACAGATCAGGATATTTGCAGCAATAGTGTCACATGCAGTTTGGTGGCAGCTTAAGTATCACCCAGTCTGAGTCTGCAAGCTGTGACAGGGAGAAGAGCAATAGATAGCTGAGTGGGAAACATACCTAGAGGTGCATCCAAACCACTCGATATGTTTGTTTAGCAGGGTGTCACTACTAGCAACAGAGGATGTCAGTTTCATTGCAAGCAGTAGTTTTGGGTTTGCTCTTAAAGACAGAAGAAACTTGGTCCTCTTAGGATGTCAGCAGTCTGGAACAAGGCATGCGTCATGAGCTTTTAGTCTGCAGTACTTTAACAGAAGCTACATATCAGCTCGATGAGCATTATACCTGAGCAAATATGGTGTGACTGTATGCAGTAGTCTTTCATTTTAATAAATTTGCTTTCCCCACCTTTATATTTTGTTTCTGTGACATATACTCTATCTGTAGTGAAAATATTTCTTTAATGGGGCTGATGTGATCCAGATACAAACTGTGGCTCTTTGGTAGGGACTATTAATTGATATAAATATTTGTGTTTGTTTCTATAAGGTGTGGTGAACTGCATTTTTGTGCATTTACACTCCACCAGCTGTCTGGTCCTCCTTCCCCTCGCAGCTAATCAAACATAACTGTAGCTTCCCGAGTACATTTTGGGCTTCTATCTTATTTTGCTTTTTATTTGTACTCGTCCTAGAGAGGTTGTTTTAGGTCGGGGCGTAATCTTGTCTTCAAAGCGCTGACCAATGGAAGGGGGCGTTGGAGTGGGAGATTTGGTGCATATGTGTGTGTGTGTACACAATTATGCTACTCTGCTTCAGTTCTCAGATCAAATGCCAATAAAAGCAACTCTTGAAATTTGAAGTGGCAAAACTTCAGCCCTTTTCACAGCCTGATGTTTGGTTTAGGATACAGTGCTGCGTTTCATTCATGTGCGGTGAACTGATTTCGCACTAAGAGCCAGAAGTGTGGCAGCAGGGAACTTCAGCGCTGGCTAGTTGGACATGATCCTATATAAAAAGAATTGAGCTTTTACGGTACAGATATTTAATGCAATATATATTTATTTTTTTAAATATTGTATTCGGTAAAAAGTAGGAAAATGCTGCAATAGTTCAGTTAATAAGAATAAATATAAAACATTGTTTTTTTTTTGTTTACCCAGCCTAAACCAGTGTTCCTCAAATGGGATATGGGGTACTTTGTACTCAAGGGGTTACCTGAAATATTTTTCCTGTTAATTAAAAAAACAACACATGCATAATTTCTAAAATAATTGGTATGATAAGTTCAATGAAAAAATTATATGAGAAATCAAGAAAAGATTTTATTTTCAGTATTCCCATTTTCAATGCAAAATGTTAATTATCATAAACTTTAAACTGCAGCAACAAGAGCAATCACACTGACATTTGTTGTCACATTGTGTATTTTTACCACGGACTGTAAAAATAATGACGTTACCCACTGGTTCTTGGACTCTCATTTTAAAGCCTCGAGTTTTGCATTTTGGCTGTCGCCATCTTGGTTTTGTAGGGCAAAAAATTTTTGGGCATGAGGCTGGTGTTGCGATGGAGCGAGAGGTGGATCTGACTGAAAAGCCAAGGACGCCATCAGCAGACAGCCTGTTGCTCAAAGTGTCCTTAATTCTACATATCTTTAAGTCTTGATAAAGTGTTTTTGGGTGAGATGCATAAAAATTCACCCTTCGATCAGTTATCATAAACAGGGATATTAGCTATAGAGACCAAAATATTTTTTCTACCAGGCTGTAAACATGTTTTTTGGGTTGTTTTTTCTGCTATTTAGTGTGGTATTGAAAGTTGGGGATTGACTGGCCTTTAAAGCCAGCCTCAAGTGGCCATTCAAAAAACTACAGTATTTGGCACTTCTGCATTGGCTTCATTTTTCAGCCTCAAAAGTTGCCTCTTGATTTCTACCAGAAAATGTTTTGCACTGGTCAGGGGGTACTTGGCTGCAAAAAATATTTAAAAGGGTGTATATTACTGGAAAAAGGTTGAAAACCACTGTCTTAAACTATATGATGTAGTTCATGAGCACTCGGAATGTATAGTAAAAATACTTAACTGCGTATGTGTGCTGAAGTAGTGCAGTGAATTGACTTGTATATCCTTGTACTGAATTATTAGACCCAAATATTTGCTTTCCAGGCATTAAGTGTTTGTTCCCTGTGCCATACTTTATAAAGAGCAACATTATCTCCATGCCCGATTCAGCATCAAGGGAACTTAGATAATCAGTGACATGAAGTTGCTTATCCTGTGATTATTTTGAAGAGTTATGACCACTTTGGTACCGTGGTACACAGCCAAATGCTCCATATTGAGATTACCACAGGGTGCTGATATAGCCCTTTGGAGATAGATCATTTGGAAAGCAGACAGCCAGCACTGCTGCTTACAGACACGCTAATTCTACAGCTGGCTCCTTTAGATAATGTCCTCAGATATGATCAACCTATTTTCCAGCTCAGTTAAGATCTGGATCTGATTGAGCAGGACTTATCTGATTGTGTACATACCACACACACAGAACACTGGTCAACTTATTACTCCTCTGCCATTCTCTGATTTACTGTGTCATTAACAGCTATTTTAGCGTGATAGACAAAGTGTCTTATATCTTGAACACAAGGCAAGCAGGGTCATGTGTTAATAGAGAGGGAATGGGAACAGTGTGTTATCACATGTCACCACACCCTTAACCAGTTGCAGCGTCAAAGGCCTTGGCAAGCTCTCAAAGCTCAACGTGTTCTCTGATTGGCTGTAGTTATTTTTGATTCCCTTTTTAACTTGGCCTTTCTCACTGAGAGAGCATGCACATGGTGCACACCTACCGTACTCCATACACACTTAGAATTATTAAGCATCTATGTTTTCTTTTTCGGGCCATGTCTTAACTGATCACTGTAATGTAGAAGTCGATTAAGTTACCTGTCTAAATTTCTTTGTAAAACCCTTCTGGCATTCACCAAAGTTTTCTTTTTTGGAATCTATGCACAGTCAATAGCACACGTATGTATATTTTGTGCCGACATGTTTGTGCAGAATATTTTGTCATTGCATTCTCTACATTTCTACAGTTGTAAAATATTATGGGATTTACATAACAATTATATTTTTATAATTTAAGAAGCCCAAAGAGTAAAGGAAGATCAAGAGACAGATCCACCCCTCTTTCCCTCTCAAACGAATGTGCATGTACTGCAAAGATAGCCAAATTTTATGTGAGAACTCTCATTATATCTGTTAGGTATTTCTCAAATTCTCTCAACTTTTCTGTGTGTGCACACAGCCCTGCAGTCTCATGTCCTTTTGTGGGGATTTGCGGGGTGTTTAGTTAGAATATGATTACTAGGTTCAACATGCTTTCAACTTATGAGGACCGTTCAGTTATACATTACAAGAATACCGGTGTGAACAATTGTGCAGTTCAAAGACATGTAGTGAATTAGATGTAGATTTTTCCTAGAAACTTTATTAAGAACAAAGTTAAGAAAAAAGATGTTGATGAAAGAGGCCCATTGTGATTTGTTAATGTTAAGGAAACATTGGTGGTAAAAAATAACATCACTGACAATGCCAGACATTACAGATTATTGAACTAACAAGCACCTCAGATGCTCTTTCTCCAGCCCACCCCAAACACACCATCCTGGCCAGTGATGTCCCAGTCTGAAGCTGATTACTCCGTCTGAGTCGGTGTCTACACAACATCTCTTATTGGATTTCAGCCTAAGTCAATCTTGTGTTTCAACTGATTGTGCGGTACCTTACCCTCCTGGCTTGTTACTGAGGTAGAGGCTGATGCAATTTTATGAGTTTAGTAGACTGCCAAGTATATCATCTACCTCTCCAATAATATAACCATTCAGAGAAGATGAATCTTCTTGCACTGTGGGGATAGAAATAGTACATAAGAGGAGAGCCAGTGTCTAAGAGGGAATGTTCAACAGATTATTTTAAATGTTAACATAATTACTCTGCCTGTCGGTGGCTGAGCACCCCTCTGATATAATGCTGCTTCATCAGCCCTGCATGCCCACCCGTCTTCCACTTTCTTAAGCTCTGTCTGTCCAACCTCTTGCCCTCTGGCGTGGCTTTGGACCCTGTGCCAATCACTGTAGGCAGTTCCAGCTCGGGATCTGGGAAAGCTAAACATTCCAGCTGAGTTTCAAGGTTGTCCAAAAATGCAG
Organism: Plectropomus leopardus; assembly: GCF_008729295.1. Taxonomy (NCBI): domain Eukaryota; kingdom Metazoa; phylum Chordata; class Actinopteri; order Perciformes; family Serranidae; genus Plectropomus; species Plectropomus leopardus. The sequence continues at coordinate 14,990,038 of NC_056474.1, forward strand.
GTATGCGGCAAAGACCCTTTGAGATTTGTTTTCATTCAACGTGGTCCATCCAAAACACAGCAAATCTGTAGTAAATATCCTGTATGTTCAGTGGATCTGGGAACTTCAAAGGGACCTGGCTTCCTGAGGCAGGAGAGGAGTAACTGCATTAATTGCCTACTTTCTAACAAAGTTATTCTTGTTCTCTGAAAATATCAAAACAGCAGCATCAGGAAACTGCAACCCTCCTGGTCATCAACGCATTCCAAATCATAACAAAATTTCCATACCATATTGAGAAGATGTGGGCTGCATATAAATCATTTCAGGAGTGCAGGAGTTTATGCACGTGTGTTTGAAGAGGGTGGTTACAACGTAACCATCATCTCAGCAGTGTACTGTATTCAGCCTTGCTACTGTAGTACCACATATTGAGAATGGCATGTGAGTTAGCAGGGCAATTATACAGTGGTAGAGTTTCTCCACTCAGGAGTTTTGACTTGTGCAATGAAGGGCACTGAGGTGTTGCTGAAGGGATTGTGACTAACAAGTCAGGACCCCTGAGCCATGGCTTTAATACGGCAAATTACTCCAGAGGTATTTGTCACCTGAGGACGATTAAGGGAATTAGGATTCAGAGTTGACATCCAGTCTGGAGAGCAGAGTGTGTTAAGGTTTAGCCAGGCAGAAGGAGCAGCATACACATTAGGCACTAATTACAAAAGACCTGTGGAGTTCATTCCTCTTTGCCCAACGGAGTCTATATTAAGTCACATTAAGGCCAAAAGTTGTTATTTGAAATCAGATGAATAGCTACACAAAATAACATTTACAATCCGCGAGAAACTTTGGAATATAGAAGATAAATTAAATCACAGCAGAAAATCTTGCTACAAAAATGTGAAGTGTCCTCATATTCTGCATATATATATCGGTCAGTGCAATATATCTGTTCTCACAAGTTTTCAGCATATTAAAAGCAGTTATTTAAACAGTGCACCTACAATGTGGACACAGGTTTTATGATTCTTCAGAGCTCAGTTAGCTTTCTTCCAGTACTTACTCTTACAAAAAATTGTGATTTCTTAGTAATTACACAATTAAATCATCACTGGCACAGCTGGCTGATCTTAGAGCATGGGTGAGGTATCGATTCTCAGTGTATTAAAGATTGATTCACATGCAATATCTTAAATGACTATGTCGCGAACAATAGAGTATGAATTCTCGTGTCATTTTCTTTAAAGCCACCTGCTTGAGACTCAATTTGGCGTTTCAGTTCTCTTGCTTTCTCCTGTGACTGCCCACCTAGTCACATCTTGCAACTATGTAGCACCAGTGAGACTTGCAAATATTACTAATTTGTGAACTAGAGAGTTGTTAGTTTGTTTCCTGCTCACAGTGAAGGAGGCTTCAAGTTTACAGCAAAAACATCACCACTTCCCACACAAAACCAACTGGGTGCTTCAGAATCAAAGCACAAGTAGTTTGACTTTGTTTATTGCTTTATAACAATACTTTATTTAACTTTCTTAAAACAGTACTTCAGCTTTATTATAACAGTACTTTATTTAACTTCATTGTAACAGTAGTTTATGTAGTAGTGTAATATGTTATTTCCCACAGTGGAAGAATATTTCAAAATATCTAGATATATATTGTATATCCAGGTGAAGCCCTAAAAATGTTGCAATATTATTCATAGGCCATATCATTTTTTTTTCTTGGCAACAACTACAGAATGGAGACCAACTCCATGCTGTAGTTATTGAATTGTGATGCATACCAAAAAATATATATAATCTATGAAAGAAAGTCTTCAACAATGCTGATCTAAGCCTAAGTCCCGTCAGAGATCATTCCAGTCCATCCAATCAAACATTTGATGCAGGACTTTGTTGTTGGAAAATTGTTGTTGAGTCATCGTCTCCAAGCAATTTGATAGGACTTGAGTAATTTTGCAAAGAGTAAGGGGGGAAATTGTCCAGATGTTCAAAACTGTTACTGTTGCCAAAGGTGCCTACTAAAGTTTGACAGGAAGAGGGTGAGAATCTATGCAAATGTTTTGAATTCAGAGATTTTTTGACATTGATATTAAACACCTGTTAAAACAGTCATTAAACCAGATGCTCTATTTGCAATCCACAGGTTTGTACTATTTATTTTGAAAATGCAAATGATGTATAGTTTTAATGCTACACGTGTCACTCAAAAACAAGCCGGCCAGATATTAATAGATATGCCCTACATTGTAGACTTCAGTGACTCTTAGAGTCCTTGGAAGACTGCACTCTGAGTCCTCAATACATATTTTAGTTTATCCTCCAGGCAGAAGCCATTAAAATGGTGTTTGTTAAAATACCAAATGTAATATATTTTCAAAGATGAAAAAAGAGTGGACTCAGCAATATTTTTGCTGTTGGACATAGAAATAGTGACAATTGGCTTCTAATGATTCCAGAAAGTGGCATGGTACATTCGTGACACAGCCAGCCTGTCCTGACTGCTGTGGTGGCTTTAACAGCCAAAGTCTCTCTGAGTATCACTTACTCCATGCAGCTACTCGCAAGGGACGGAGAGGCTAGGCTGGATTCCACTGTGAGTCCCTGGATATTAGTTTCATATCACAGATAACACACCAACACAAAGGAGAGAAAGAGCCAGCCAGTGAGGAGAACAGGGTCAGGGACAGAAGGGGAGAGAGGACACACACCAAATGTGGTGAAATGTCAACCTTAAAACAGAATTAAAACAATATACCTCGCTTTCAAAAGGTAACCAATATTTGACAAGTCGTACACCTTTCCCATGTAGCAGTATGCTTTCCAGGAGCCGATCTCGTAAAATAGTATGCTTCACCAAGGGCTCTGCTAAATGGCACTTGGAATTTTGAGCTAAGAGTTTCATATTAAAACATAATCACTATCAGAGAGAGTGGCTTGAGCTTGGTATAATGTGATTTATTAATAAGCTTATTCAAAATATCTTCAAGGATGAGGCCCTGTCTCTGACACTAATACTTACTGAGTTATTGACAAATGGTCTTATGTTTTTAGTATTTGGTGGAATTCTGAATGATATGAATTGTTGGATAATATAGTGTTCAGAGAAGGGATTTGGTTTGTTGTTGCATGTAGTTCTACCCAGACAACCAATATGTTATACCTAATTGGGCTCGACATTAACTTTTGAGACACTTGTCTTTTGGAAATGTAAATTTACCTTTCACTTGGCCAGGCACAAAAGTCAGATGTCTTGGTAAAAATGACAATAATTTACTTTAATTATTTTGTTTGCGAATGCAGAATTCATATGCACATTTTTTATGATAGTATACTATGACATTTTCATGACATACTATACTATGACTTTTACATGACATATTTATGGCATACTATACTATGACCTTTTTTATGACATACTATAATAAGACTTTTTTCATATGACATTTTTATGCAGAGTTGAGTGGCACCGCAGTGGCAGTCGGGGGGACACACAACCCACTGTCAACTAGGAGAGAAGTCCGCATGGTTTGTTGATCAGAAGCCTTAAATCTATTTTAAAACGGTCAGAGCAACAATGTTTTACATTCTAGTTTGTCATTCATTTAATGTACGAATTACTACTGCCAAGAAGGTTATGATTTAGTTCATTTATGACAACCACCTACAGTAATGATAAAAAAAATCCTCCATTTTATTATTCTTAAAAAGATTCTTATTACACTTCTCTCCGAGAGGACAGTGAGTTTAGGGAGGCATCTCTCAACTGACGACAGAGTGCCAATCAGCTCGACAGCTAGGCCTGACTGATGCTGCTTGCTGCTACTATCAGTAACGCTATAGCTGGGTATACTTTTTTAATTACAATATCAGTACCAATACAAGTACCCCTAAAGTGATCCTGATACCAAAAGAGTACTCCAATACCCATCCTGTGAATTGTGTGGCATGTAGTATAGCCATACTGTCAAATATTTTGTTGGCAAATCTGTGTGCTGAAGTGCCAACTCAATGTCAAATACACTGCGCTCAACTTCATGTCAGACTGTATTGGTTGTAGCTGCTGCTGCAGGAGTGTGAGTTCCACACCGAGGACAGTTGTGAGAGTTTGGCCGGCTGCATCGCGCTGTGACATGGCTAACTGTTAGCATCAAAAGGCTAATGTTACCTAAATAAAGGTTTAAAGGTTTGATGTCCGTAAGGGCTCAGTGTTGGATGTAAACACTGCAGCTGTGGAGGCTTGTGCTAACCACGTGAATGTTGAATGCACCATTTTTTTTCCAAGAAGAGACTCTCAGAACACTTTAGCAACAGAAAGTCTGCTGATACAGCAGGAGGTCAGGACAGTCCAAGATCATATTTCAGGTGAAAAAAATATATAGTGCAGGTATTGTTTGACAAGGAGGCGTTTCCATACTATTTGACACTGGATTATGTGGTCAGTACCCAGCCTATGTGATCACACCAACTATTTCTCACCTGAGGGAACATTGCTGCCACTGTTCTCTCAGGCAGAGCCTTTTCTACTCTCCGCAATTCTTGAATTGACAACTGATTGGTCAGACAAGTCATTCTGAGTGGGATCTATTGTGGAAAAAATTTGGATTTGTTTCATATTGTTATTCTGAATGTCATTCATTCCTTATTTAACAAAATAGCCCAGTGATGAGTGAAACACAATGTGAAGATGCTGTTTTTGTTTGTTTTTTTTCTTGTTTTTTGTTTAGGACTTTTTTTTTCCAAGCGGACAAGCCTAAATCTCGAGTGTTGCACAGTTTCTCTTACCTAGTATAAAGTCGTGGAAATGTGTTCTTGGATTGCTTCTCTTGGTTGGTGAGGTCATATTAAAAGAGATCCATTTAATAAGGTTGGTGTCACTAGATCTAATGGTCAAAGTATGATGACATTTAATCCCAGGATGAGGTAGAATGCCAGAAGTTTTCACTTGTCTTTTTATAACTTCATAACCTAGACAAAAAAAAAACATAGAAGCAGAACTAATGTACCCATATTTTTTTTTTTTTTTAGAATTACTCCTAAATTGATCATGCATTGTGAAATGTCATTTATGGATTTAAACAGAAGTTCAGCTTAATGTGTGTTAAGTAAATATGTAAATACCAATGGTTTGTATGATACAACAGATTGAGTTTCTCATTTATATTGCACCCATCAATCAAATTTGGAAAGGAGCCCTAATAAGCCTGCTAGGCGGACATTGAGAAGAAGCAGATGTAATCCTAAAACAAAAGTATTGCATTATATTTTGTTAAAATATGTCATACGCAAAATTTAAACAGTACACAAAAACAAGATAGGACTTTGCAGGAAGTATGAAGAGGGAAACTGTGTCAACAGGGAGATGGTGTCAACATAAAAAGACTGTGCTGCTACAGAGATGGAGATAATGAGCTGTAAGGGGCAGGACAGCCAGTTATGACTTCACTCGCCTGGCTCTGGGATGGGAACAAATGGAGCCTCACTGGGTAATTAAGAGACACCCAGGCCTCACTAGGATATGCCAGGCAAATGGAAGAGAGGGAGCAGAAAGGGAAAGAGGGATTGAGAATGCAACCCTATTGTGTTTCATGGAGGGATTTGGACAGTGAGGCACTGGTCTTGCGGTCTGTCCTAAGGCCATGCTTTAGGCTCTAGTTACAACACCTGCCTCCAGCCACCCCCGTCCAGCCCTTCCCCCTGTAAAATGAGTTATCATATCAGACTTCTGCACTATGGAAATCTCCCTGCACAAGGAAATGTGTGGGAAAGGACGATTTTAATAGCCTGTGCTAATTGTGAACAGTCTCAGTGATGTCATGACAGTGTTTATATGCGTAGCGATGGCGAGAAGCAGGTGACACTGGCAGGACAGGGTGGACTCTTGTTTCCGCTGATGTAATTGTGCCTGATTGAGCTGTTCATTGGATCATAGTATTTGCAATTAGGTCGTTGCCTTCATGTGGTTGTTCTGAACTGCAGTATTACAGCTAATGTCTGTCTACTTCTAGAAGTGATTTCACACAGTTTAGTCTATGTGTGTGTGTCCCTGAGTGACAGTAAATTTAGCATGTTTGCATTGCAAAATACAACTACATGCAAGTATTTATATGTTTTTATTGGACATACAGTATACATGCATGTTCAAATGTATGTCTTGAAGAGGTGTGCAATTGTATGAGTCAAAGATATTTATATATTTAGCGGAGACAGTATTTTTAGCAGGAAACGTGGATGAATTCTTGGTCTACTTTCTCACCCTCCCGTGGTGCCTCCACTGTCTCCCAATGGAGTTATGGCCTGTCTATCTATGTGCATACTCAGGACACTATACATATACTCACACATATTTGCACAGCACGGTGTAGAATCATATATCTGTCGTACAGGATAAAAGACAACCTCTCATCCAAGGTGAGATAGCTCAGTTCTCCTGCTCTTGTTGGCACTGAATTGAAAAGAAAAAGAAACATAAATGTTGATCAAAAATAAGAAATAAAAACATTATGTCCATTTTTGCTTGACTTTCCTAGATGTGGATCTGTTGGTTTGTAAGCACCAGGGTCCATCCTGCTGCACCCGGAAGATGGAGGAGAGCTACCAGTTTGCAGTAAAAAGAGAAACCCTCCACAACATTCAATCCTACAGCTACGAGCTTGAGCACCTCATCTCCGGCCACTCGGATGCCTTCCAGGGTAAGTGCTGGGACAAAAGGTCCAAGCCTGGGTTGGATGGGATTTGCGTGAGACACTTGTTGATGGTTGGGAAAGAGATGTTGTGATTGAGTGGCTGGTGACTTGTCATTTAGCTATCTAGTACATTCTGTACCTAGCTGAGACTGATACTCCAGAATGCAGCCTCTGCAAAGTATTTAATTTAAAACATGGACCCAGCTTCATACTGACCTGTAGCTGAACCTATGCCCCTAATTTCAATTCAAATTCAGTAATAAAAACAAAATAATTTCGTGTTTGTTTTCGTGCTTCCAAAAAATATTTATCTGTCCAGTATGTGGTGAAAAAAGTTTCTACTCAGTTCCCCAGGGTCACGGAAGCTGGCGTGCAGGCAAGTGTGCAACTCAGAAAAAATGGGCATGGCTTTACTCCCCCTCCTCTTCCCTTCCTCTGTGGGTTTGGCAGCAGCATAACTGTGGAGAGGGATCAGTGAGGGTAAACGGGGAAAAAGAGGGTATAGAGGCCTTTTCTCAGCATTTAGAGTTTGGTGGAAGATGATCTGCTTTGTCATTATCTGATCCTGCTCTTAGGACAGTGAAACAATTACTGGAACCCTTGAGCAAATTACAGTAGTTTTGGAGAGTGAAACAATCTGTGTACAGTCATTATTTTTGTTTGTTTGTTTGGTGTTTATTTTGGGTTGTATTTTTTGGTTGCGATGCCTCTTTGGCTGCCGGGTCAATTCACATGTCTGAGTTCCGGATAAACAAGGCCCCGCTGTAGATACAAAGCTTGTTTCAGCCAGGTCTTGCCTGCCAAAGGGTTTTGTACTACGCCCATCTGAATAAAGCCGAGCTCTAGTTGCCCGAGCTTGTCCTTCCTCTTCCTCTAGTGATTGTAGTGTCATTTAAACTTTAACGTTTCCGAAATAGACCCAATATTCCTCCCCGAAACCTCCAAACACAATCCCACAGGGTGGGAGACATGCCTAGGATGTTTTTAGTCTTACAGGAATTTCGGTACCATGCAATTAGTTTTATAAGACAATGGACTGCTTAGACTGCCATGTAGGCTAAGTCCTGTTTTATCATGGATGTAAGACTGCAGTCTTGGTGTGCAACTCATATGTGAACAAATGGTGTCGCAGAGAATGTATTATTTTCAAAAATCGCTGTTGTGGAAATGATTACTGTTATTTTTTATTTGTTTCATCTGGTAACACTATATATTATTGTCACAATGACCCCTTTACACCTTGCAAGTTAATGTGTCTTGAGATTGTATCTAGATAGGATTTTACCTGATTACATAGTTGTATTTGAGGTGCAGTTTGTAGGATTTAGGGGCACCTTTTGGCAGAAATGGAACATGATATTCATGACTTTGTTTTCATTTGTTTTAAATCTCCTGAAAAAAGGATCATTGTATTTTCTTTACCTTAGAATGAGCTGCTTACTGTATATCTGCATGGAGCAGGGCCTCCTCCACAGAGTTCGCCATGTTGTGCTGCAGCAGCGCAGGATTCACAAACCAAACACTGGCTCTCGATATGGTACCTTGAATTTTTGTGTCAGCCATGGTAGTTTTCCAACACACTTGGCACACGGGAGAAGTTTCAGTTCTGTAACATCCCCACTAGATGTCACTAAATCCTACACACTGCACCTTTAAGTATGTGTCTCTCATGTCTACATCCCGATCTGATTGAGATCCGATTGCTCTTTCCAGCTCATACAACAGAATGTCACTCCTCTCATACTTCCATTGCAGCTTTATGTGCTTTTTTAAAAAAATTACATTGCAGTCTAGATTGGTTGTCTTCATTTTCCACCATTCACTTAGCCAGTACTTCATAAATGATTCAGCTGTGATATGAATTGCCAAGTTTGGCTGGTGTACTTTCGTCCAACCAATTAAAAGCAGAGACCTCATTTCGGCTTGACCATAGACTATAAAATAAGGGACGTAGCTACCGTGACATCACCATCGGTTTGTGGACTGCCATTTTGGAATGCAGAATTCGGGTGGGGCTTTCTTGGATTTTTGTCACCAGAAGCGACCATATATAGATAAGTTGGTGGAGTTGTGCAGGAGCAGGGTGGGATCATAGAGTTTAGTGACGCCTTACAGACAGCTGTCACTCAAGTGGCCCTGCCCTTAAATATGTGTAACTCCAGGACTTCATAAAATGTATTAGCATTATAACATGGGGTCTATGGGGATTGACTTGCCTCTGAGGCCAGTCTTTTGTGACTATTCAAGAAAATGCCATTTTTGGCACCTCTGCATTGGCTATTTTTTAACCTCAGAGGTTGCAGCTTGTTCTTGTATCAATTCACAGGTGTCTTGGATATCCATAAGCTTTCTTGCTGTTTTCTAGCCAGCGGGTTAGTTTGCTTTTTGCTAACTGGCTAACGGCCACAACCTTACTGGTTTGGAACAGTCACGCATGGTTACGTATTGCGCCTCACGTAATTGTGGCATGTGGATTAAAAACTTGGCTTCATTTACGCTTGTGTTCAATGTGGTTACATAATGTCCCTGACCACCTCCAGGGGTGGTGTGACTGTTCCGAAAACAATCTGTCCTTAATACGTTTCGGGTGCATTTACACATGTACATTCACACATACACACCACCAAGATATGAAATTTCAGCACCTTCCAAGATATTAGTATGTAGGTTCACAGAGTGCTGGAGATAAACCCCTCTTATACTTGTTTTACAAGCAGTTTACATGAATAGAAGTAGCCATGTTTGAATAGTGGTCCTGGTATTTGTCCTTTTCATCATCATTAAGATCTTTCCCTTCTTACCTCATGTCTGAGTCTGTCTGGAGAACGACAATCAGGTGTTTTACATATCCCGAAAAGGTCAAGATGGAAAATAACAATGGAATAACAATAGAAACTGAAGTATGGTGGTGCCGAAAATGATGATGTCACTAGCCCTCAATTTACAAGGCCTTCTAAGGACAGTCTCTGTGCTGTCTGAGTGCCTCAAGTGGAATGTGAAGTAGCAAGTGGCTCATATACCACATGAAGTAATGAGAATATGATTTTGGCTGATACCCTTAGTACTGTTATTCACATGCTAGATGGTGGAAAATTGTTTGTGGGTAGCTTTCTCCTCCGACCAATTTTTGTTTGCACTGTATCTATCCAATTGCACCACATGCAGTCCACCACCGAGCCAGTTGTCTGCAGGCTCTGCTCTTCTGCTGATAATCTGTTTATTTGATAATTCTTTCATGATGTGGCCACTACTTTTTTAGATTTCAGCTTTCCATCTGTCTGTCATTCAAGTCATACTTTAAATCTTGCAATGAGAAGTCCTCTGTGTGTGTGTGTGTGTGTGTGTGTGTGTGTGTGTGTGTGTGTGTGTGTGCGCGCGTGTTTTCTTTATCCAGCTTTTACAGTTTCAACTCAAAATCACTCCTGCTGATTGCTAAAGTTTAGCCAAAAGGACAAGCCCATAAGAAAGGAGATGATGTGTGTGTAAGGAGTGTGTCTGCCTGTGTGTGTTGGTCTGGGTGTTTTTATTGGCCTGCCTTTGTTTTGACAGCCCTAAAGGCCCTACTGTGCTTTGTCATGTGTGGGAGTTGTCATGTCGTGAGTATGACCCCATAAACACAGACCACATTTATGAATGCTGAGAGGTTTTTCGCAAGTGTTGCTGATACAGGATTAATATGAAGGAACAGGTTCACTTGTATGCTGCAATAACAAAGCTCTCTGGTGAAACAGAACTAACAATCCTTTGGGATTCTCTATTGCTGTTGACTTTCACCCTGCGACTGCCACACCCTAAATAGTGCAGGCAGGTTACATCTTTTTACATAACAACCTCCATCCCCTGAAATATATCCTCTTCTCCATCTTTCCTCCTTATAGTTAACTTTCCTTAAACCTACACACAGAAACACAGAGGCCAGCCCCCCTCAGGACTCTTCTTTCACCTCAACACAGAAACACACTGACTGATACCCCAGACTTCTAATCCATGCCATAGTTGATAGGTAATGAGTGCTGGGGCCTGATGGTGGGTAGGTGTCAGCCACAGAGCCCAGTCTAAGCTGGGCCAGCTTAGAGCTGCCATCAAGGGCTTTGGCCTGTCAGCCTGTTCTAGCCAATCAGATCTAGAGTAATCTTACTGGCTGGACACCTCTCCTTGCCTCCTGATTGGCTGGGAGAAAGCTGAACAGATGGATTGGCCACTAGAATCTTTGTGCCGTTTTTTCTGATGGAACTGTAATCAGTAGATCTATTCTCTACTTGCACAGTATTACCTGATGTATATCTGTTGTATGTAGTGCATGTCTGTTAACTTCCTTTCAGCAATGCAGTAACATTACCTTTACCCTCTAACCTTAGGGGCCTTAGATCAGGGACCCGGGTCGGATCTGAGTACACCTCAAAGTCCATTTGATTAGTGTATACACTGTACCGTACCAGGGCAATGGGAAAGTCGGTCTCAAATACGGTCATATGTTACTCGGGTATGGAGAGTATTTGATGTGAACACCCACTGGCTGGTATCCACCGTACCAAAACTAGAGAGTGGACTCCTATGTAATGTTACTACAAGGACTTTTTAACCAATTATGAAACAGACTCAGTTTAATATTGATGCTTTGATATGAGATGGCAGCACAGCCCTCTGCGGACAGACCCAGATCCATCTTTGCTACCACCTTCAACCTGCAGTGCAGTGTCCATTTGGGTTATTTTTCTACACTGTAGCACAACAAAAATTTCATGTAGATTATCCAACTGTACTCGGGTTTTGAAATATTGTTAACAGTATTCAACATTTGTTTTTGAATGAAGTGTGATGATGATTTTAATCATCACCTCAGTGTCTTTAAATAGCCAGGTGTGCTAGTCAGCTAGCCTAGCTTACTACTAAAATGAAGAAAAGCACTGTCACATTTGTAAGGAGAGCGGTCAGCTCTACAGAGCTCTACTGCCCACTTTCTCAAGACAGTGTATGTGAGGTAATTCAATTTTTTTGCAGCTCTTCCAACCACAGAGTGTAAAAAAATAGCCACAGCAACCAAACGTTAGTCGAGCTCTGAAAATAAGGCTGATGTTGGTGCTACACTGAGTGACTGTTTAATGTTGCTCATGGTCATATAAGATACTGGGGCGATTATCAGAATGATCAAAAACGCAAAATACAAACTCTTAGTATGATTACAGTATGTAATTTTATATGTACACAGCTAACTGTGTAACATGAAGCAACTAACTTAAAGACACTATGCAGGATTTCCAGTTACTGTTTGTATATGCTTGCTATCGAAAGTGAAAGTAAAATCCAACCCCAGATTAACTCTGGTTTGGTGTTATGCCTCACGATATTTAGATTTTTTCTGTGCTGTGTTTAAGTGCTGCTTACAGTCTGACACCTGGTCTCTAACTTTTCATAAAGCCCTGATCTTGCCTGGTAGCACATTTGTGTTTCCTAGGATAGCAAAGGTATGAGGTATGGGTCGTGATGATTGAGTGGGATTACTTCTGTATGAATCTTTACATTGGTTTTAGGAAAATCCTGCATAACATATGTTTTAGGATGAAAAAGCCTGGTGATCACTAAGGTTGGAGTTGAAGGTAACAATACTGTAGAGCTGACACAAAGTAAACAGACCTGCAGTTCGTAAAATGGATATATGTCACACTAAATTGTGCAAATAGATAATTAGGTTAAAGCCTTATTTTTAGCTAGTTCGAATAAGCTCCAATATAAATAACTTATTCAGTCCGATAAGCAGCAATCTCCTGTTGGCAAATTGTTGTGCAGGCAATCCAATTTGCGTGTGTGTGTGTGTGTGTGTGAATGACAGGTGGGAATGATGAGCAAGAGAGTAAGTATCTGGGTACACCATATACTCACACTGCTGGGGAGCAGATGTCAAGAAAATGCTGACACTTTTGATCACTAGTGTCACCGATATGAGGGGGACCTGGCCCACAGCTAAAGGCCATGACATCTGTGTTTGTGTGCGTGTGTGTGCGTAATGCCGGTGTTTGAGCATTTAGTACATGTGCATCTTGATCATTGTGTGTGTGTGTGCATATACATGTGTACCAAAGACATGTGAGCATGTACAGTATTTACCACCCTTCCAAGTCACTATGATCACCTCAGGGCTCAAGTTGTCCTCACAGGAGTTGACAAATGCTTTTCAGAGAAATGTATTCTGCTGGCCTAGATAGCTCTCTTTCATCAATGAAAGTGCATCACATTTAAAACTTTAGGTGCCCTTCAGTGACAGGACAGGGAGTTCATTTGAGAAAGAGTGGCAGTGAGAGAGAGACAGAGTTAGAAAGAGGAGAGAAAGAAGCTGTGGCAAGGACAGTGTCTTTCCTCATTGAGGCGACATAATTAGCTGATCCTTGTCTCACCATCCAGGAACTCTCAAGACCCACCTGTCCTGGGAGACAGCATGAGCATGAGTGTATGCAAAAGTCAAAGTGATCAAAACCACAACCTGAGGTACAGGGATACTTGATGCCTTCAGCTGTTTAAGGGAAAATTGACCACCTTTTTATGGATGTCCAATCAGTGATGATTGCAAACAAGCTATCCATTAGAAGTTATTGATAGGGGGACACAATTTTCCATATCAGGCCCCTCATTTCCATATCATACCCACTCCAGCACCTCCAGTGGTGCATAGGCCTTTGCATTAGTCCCTTGGATCTTGGACCCAGGCTCATCCGTACACTTAGAGCCCTCCTCAACACCCCAGTAAATGTAGTCAGTTGAAGCAATATATTCCTCAGTGCGTGTTATATAGCTATGCCAGCAGTACCTACATGTACCAGGATGCACTGGGTATGAGCTAATGACAACCAGCAAAAAAAAGTTGTGGCCTCTTAATGCAGGTAATGAAATACAAACTTGGAGGCTGTGCAGTTCGACCCACGATAGCCAAGATAGCAACAAGTCTTTGTTTTTTTCCACACTGTCGATGGCAGCACATTAAAGCCTCTTGCACAACAGCCTTGGCCTTTATCTGCTGCAATTCTGCAGGCATGTATTCTTACTCAAATAAATTTAATATTTGCCAAAATTGTAAAACCAAACTGTAAAATGTGTCCTCGTCCATAACATCCGCTGTATCATATTTTGGAATGCAATTTTTGTTGCTAGTCCTAGGAAATGTCGCTAGGAAATGTAGCTAGTTTGCAAAAAGAACAGGGAAGTTCTGTTTTAGAGCGCAACCCCCCCCCCATCTAAGCTGAAATAGCTTGTAGTTCTTCCTCCTTTCAGCTTCATCACTGTAGCATGAAAATGGCATAGTTGAAATGAGAAAGAACAGATTTTTGCAACTGTTGAACTTGGTCAGTTTCTCTCGCTCAATATACCTGCACTTGTAGAGTGCTTTCATAGTCATGCAGCCACTCAAAAAGTGCTGCTCAGCTTCTAAATACTCATACACCATCACACATAGATGGAACAGCTATCAAGAGAAATTTGGGATTCAGTATCTTACCCAAGGATACTTTGATATATGGACTGCATATGGAGGGCATTGAACCACTGACCTTCTGATTAGTGAACAATCCACTTTCTGCGCCACAGCAGTACGCACTGAAGAATTTTTTTTTCATTGATATGGGACATTTAACATCAACCCTGAGTGGGCATCCATATCAAACAATATCATTCAACTTGTGACTTACCGGCCTGTGTTAGGGTGCTGAGTTGCATGCCGACTGATTTTAATTCATAATGACAAGAAATCGATTGACACTGGGTATTTTTTCTTTGAATGTAAATAAGGTGCCAGAATGCATTAAAAAAACACCACAACAGACTCCCAACAGAGGTCTGGACTAAACATCAAAGTCCTCAAATCCTAGAAATGCCGCTGTATACAGCAGACCAGCAAATGTCGAGGGTTGAAAAAAGGCAATTTTTGAAAAGATTTATCTTTATTTTGCTTTTATTATTATTATTTATTTATTTTTTTTTTTTTTAACATTTTATCTGATAAATATTATTGTGTATATATTAGCTGGCCCCTCACCTCCACTTCATTTTGCAAAACTGGACCCCAGGCACAGCAAATTTAGTATCCCTGATATAAAAGTTGGCAAATTTCCCCTTAAATGCCAGAATAAGAGGACTCAGAGACCTGCGAATTAGTCAAGAAAGACAATGAACACTGACTAGTTAGTTTGTTGGTGTTTCTGCCCCCCTGTAAATGTCTGTTTCCCCCAGGCTTTCACAGGTGGCTGAATTCAACCTACTGTAATTGTCTCTCTGCCCCTTGAGGATTTGCAGCCTCCCTGATTGCCTGCTTGGATACAGTAGATAGTATTTGCAGTGCATTGCTCTTTGCACTCCTACCCCCAATGTCTCTCATTCCCCCTCTAGGCACAGACAGACAGACAGACAGACAGACAGACAGACAGACAGACAGACAGACAGACAGACAGACGCACGCACGCACATTTCTAGCTTAAAGCCTCATTGTTTATAAGCCACCCCAGATGAAACTGTTTTGAAAATTCCTCTTCTGTCTTCACTTTTCCTGACAGGATCATCCTGGGTGGCTTACACAACATGCCCTATGTAAAGGCAACTGTCTTATTTATTAAATAGTGATGATTTATGTGTGTGTGTTTATGTGTGGGCATGTGCGTCTGCATGTCTATATGTGTGTGCGCAAGTGATAAGAATGATGAATCACTTGGCTGTAGTGGCCTATCTTTCATTCTTTCATCAGACACACAAATCCCTCTATCTATATTGCGATCTCTCTGCATTCGTCTCAAAGTTCTCTCACTCATTTCACTTGTGATCATTTCAGCCCCGTCCTCTCTCACATCATTATTTTTTTTCCCCCTCTCACTTCATGTCTGCATGTTTTTTTCTCTGCAGATGTTTTGACCGACAGGGTTATTGCTCTAGAGGCTGATGCTTGGACACAGGATGACATTGCGCTGCACCATGAGCTCATGCTCAAATTAGGGAGGATATCCGGAATCCATCCCTACACGTCTCATTTAATCATACAGGGCGGAGGGAAAACATGTTTATGGACCTAATAGTGGGAGCGAATATATCGCATGTTTGAGTGCGTACGTGTGTGTCCTAAGCATGTTTGTGTTCTATCTACGCCTCTCTAGTCTCCTGAGTAGACATGACACATAAGGGCAGGATGTGTGTCCCTCAGAGTCTGCAGGCTCGCTGGGGAAAAAGAGGGGGAAGAACAAAGGGAAGGAGGGGGGAGAGAGGGGGAAAGCTCAAAGCCTCTCGCAGTCATAAAGTCACACTCAAAGCTTCCCTAATTACCTCTGCTTTTCATCTGCCCCTCTCACCTCAGCATGAATATGTGAAAATGCAGAGAGAGGGTCGAGAGAGGGTCGAGAGAGAGAAAACAGAAAAATGAGACGGAGGGAGGGCACATGGTTTGAGTAAAGTTTCAGTTTGAGTAAAGTGTGCACAGGTGTGTTTGAATGCGGCTCTATCAGGTGTGTGATGTGGTCTAGCCTTTAAAGAACACTGAATCAACAGGTTTTTGCCCTCTGGATTCACTGCTGCTGTCTGACTCCCTCTGTCTTCCCGGGTGTCTCTCTCTGTCTGTGGTCCATGCTTTGCCAGCATTGGTTGCTTAACAAGAGCATGCTGGGTCTAGGTGGGCACGATGCCAACAGCTTGCGTGCTGGCATGTGCGCTGCAGGGAACCCTCATGTCTCAAAGATAACCCAGCTGCCAAGAGAGCGCTCCACAGAATAAACCCATAAACACGAAACTCGTCTCCATTCTATTCACCCCAAAAGCCTCCTTTCATTTTTCTTCTTTATTGTTATTCTGCTCCCCGACGTTCTCAGTCTTCCTCACCAACCATCCATGCTCCCTAACATTACATCCAAAGCCTAAACAAATACGAGGTCTGTGTAGATTAGCCTGCCGCCAGCCTTCACAGCCATAATTTGACATACTAGCATGAAATGAAACTGAGATAGAAACCCCTTTATTTCTCGCCAGCGCCATCTCCTCTCTCATGGAATGATTTTCTGACGCTAGTGCTTCACAAACACTGTTTCCAGCACTGCTTTTCAGCTTGCCTCAACAAATGTTCATGGTGTAGACTAAGCTTCATCAGTCTCACTTCTATTGTATGAGTACAATAAGCTTGATGTCCAGGAAGTTTCTTGGTAATCAGACAAAGTCACATCTCCCGGGGCTTGTTCTCTGTCCAAGAGAATTTGGCTTTTCTGGAACACAATCTGTCTGGCTGGCTGATGGGATTTGTACTCTGCCGCTGCTGATTGGTCCAGCCTGGCCTTTTCCTGTGTCCTGTCTGAAACTGCTGCACCCGGCCTTCCCAGAATGATCCCACAAGCCATAAAATGTGTGTATGTGTGTGTATAAGTTTTAGATATAGATCTACATATGCACACATGTCTGTCTGTGTAGCAGCTGGCAGTCAAAATCTTTAACAGAAAATGTCTAAAAGCCAACAAAATGGTCAGACTGCTTCTCTTTTTGATGAAATTTTCACCGGTGATGTCAAGAGAAATGATACTTAGGTACAAAGTTAATGCAAAAATTCTGTTAAGGTGATGATTAGTGTTTTTTTACAGTACCATAGGTACCACAGATACAATTGTTACAGACTTGACAGGCTGCATAACTGCCTAAAAGTAGTTTAGTTCGCCATAAAATGCCAAAGGAAGAGGAAGAATGCCTACTTGCACAAAAGAACATAAACAACACGTGGAATACAGCAACAAGTAGGAGCTGCAGCGACAGCTCCGCCTTGTCTCATCAAAATAGAAAGTTGGGTTTTTTTCCCAAGGCCAGCATATTTTATTTATTTTTTTCATTGATTGAAAATGGTGTGGCACGTATTTAAACTATGCTACATATCACTGCATTGTGACGAGGCACTGAGCGTCACCATCAACATCAGCGTTGACACTGCGCCTGTTATTGTTACTTTCGCTCAGCTGTCTAATCAGTGGAGGGCAAATAGCCTACTACAAAGACCAATCATCTCATCTTACATGTGCAAGTGGTAAATAACAATGGAGGAAAAAAATATGTTAATATACTGTTTAAGTATACTGTAAGGGGAAAAAATTTGACACGGCGAAGTATTGCAATATTTTGTTCGGCAATATTGTATCGATACACGGACGCCAAGGATACATTTTTTTAAATATAGAAATCATTACTATTGCAAATTAACTTTTGTGATAGCTAACTAGAATAATAAAATCATTTGCTTTTTAGTCCACTAGATACAATTTGCTGCAATAAGAATTAGTAAAGTGAGATGAACAGACTAAAAACAATCTGATTAAAAAAAAAGATTTTGACAAAGTTTTCCTTTAGGGACATAATTTGCGAAAATGTTAATAAATCACGATATATAGCAATATATTTTATCCCAATACCCAGCATATCGCAAAATGTTTAAAATCGCAACCATGTAATTTGTAAATTGTATCGTGACTAAAGTATTGTGATAATACCATATTATGAGGCCTCTGGGCCTCCATTATACTGTAGGCTATTGATTTGCTATGTTTACCCAAAAAATCTAATGAGCCTCCATAAACTAGTAATTTAAATATGAGGTGGATCCTCAGGGATGTATACAATTGAAAGTCAATTTATTTTAAATGTTTGGAATAAATGAGTGTATATTTAAGTCCCCAGGATTTATTCTTTTTTTTCCCATGGTATCCCATCAAGCATCGATAATTACTAAATTTCACTGGTATTAGTGTCAACTACTAAATTTCTGATATTGCCTAATAGTCACACATCTACCCTTTTGCTCACGTAAATGACTGTTGATTTTTAAGAGAACTGATGGAGGTGTCATGAAAATAAGGTCATGCTGGTGGAAATGAGGGAGTGCTGGTGAGACATGTCATGAGGAGAATAGAGGCTTAACATTGCACATTGGCCAGACGTGCATGCTGTGAGGGAGAACCGCTTCCATCTGACGCCT
This sequence comes from Plectropomus leopardus, assembly GCF_008729295.1. Classification (NCBI taxonomy): domain Eukaryota; kingdom Metazoa; phylum Chordata; class Actinopteri; order Perciformes; family Serranidae; genus Plectropomus; species Plectropomus leopardus. The sequence continues at coordinate 15,008,673 of NC_056474.1, forward strand.
GTGGGAGAACAGGGTGTGTGCTTTGTATGTGCTTTTAATGCATATGTGGATGAGCACCGTGATGTACATGTCTCTAGGTTGTGACTCATGCTGCTCCTTCAGCACAAAGTAGGTTGGATTTGGCTTTCCATCTCTCACCACCAATTCACTTCATCACTCCCTCACTCAAGTCTACCCACTTTCCTCATTACGCCCTGTGTTGGACACTCCTCTGCTTCCTCTCCTTCCTCCTCCTCGCCTCTATGGCTCCTAGCGCACCATTAAGTAGTCCCCACGGTGGGCTTTATTCACTGATCCTACAGTCATTCATCCATTGTATTCTAGAGGAGGAGGTACAATAAATGAAAGAAATGGACAGACAAAAAAAAATATTGCTCTGACCCTGCCCAGCCGTGTCCCGTTTGTGTGATCCATGATGGATTGTGATATCTGCTGTAATGTCTGCCAAAATGAACAGTCATGGGTCTGCTCTTAAATCAACCCCAACACAGACTATCACTGGCAAACTCTTAATGCTGGAACTAATAATGGAATTGTCCTTCACAAATGTTTTTATATATTTATCTTGATTATTTAGTATTTGCCTATGATTTATTTCAGCCCACAAAATGGATTGAAACTTTTTTTTATTGGCATAAGGATAAGGGCTTAGGTCTTATCAAAGAGTAGTTTTGGCTCATAATTGAAACAATGCACAAGTGACCCTGAGTATGTTCAGGTCATAAGAAAGCTGAAAAATGAAAACAGGGGCCACACCTGCTATGAAAAGTGGAAAATTCTTCATTAGACTCCCTTTCATCTTTGATTCCTTTCACACCTCAGAGTCAGCTCAAGGGTCTGTTTCATGTTAATCTTATGTTAGCCTAAATGTTTCCTTTCCCTTTTCATGAAAATCTGGAGTCCAGTCTCTTTCTCCGGCCGTCTCGACTTGTCATCAGTTTCCAGTTATATAATGGGTTATTACCTTGACAAGGCTTTTTTGTTTATCACAAAACCACAGGCTGTCATCAGTGTAGCCAGGTTTTTTGGGAAAATGCTTCCATTCTGTTAGATTCACTTGTTAATGTTCCAGTCTGCAGAGTATAAACCACTGACAGTTGATTTGCTGGTGCATGGAGTCTACTTTTTATTCAGATTCTTTCTACCCTGCACTTGAGTCCTTCTTCAGATGTGCATGTTCTACATTTCTTTCATCTGCAGATCTAAACTATATTTGAAAGCTGTATCTCTGGAGTAAAATGTATGTTGCAGCCTCTCTAAAAAAGTTATAAATTAGGGTTGGGCCAGTGTGAAGATTTTCAAACAGGTTTAATATTAGGCCAAACACTGTACCGGACATTGAATTTTACCACAAAATTTACTGTAGTTGCACTTGACTCAGCAGCTGCTTCTGAGTGGAACATAATGACTCCGTGTCCCAATAGCAAATGAGTGTCTGACTATCCCATGGCATCACATGACATCAGAGCTCTCTTTTTACACTGAAAACATTAAATATGCACTTCTCTAATTTCATGTATACTTAAATAACAGCTGTTCACTCAAGATGGGAGTGGAGACACTTAGAAGATGGATGAGAGGACTACTTGCTATCTACCTAACCTTGTATTTTTAATCAGAAAATGTTTTATATTGTTATATATTTACTGGAAATGAAATACAGTATAGACAACAGCAGGAACTTGGGTTATCAGCAATGGTCATTTAGCTTACCAGTAACATTCAGCTCTCTGGTGATCTACTTCCAGCCAGCTGCTGATTCTTTTCATAATAAATAAGGTTGGACTGTGGAGATAGCTTAATGAATCAGCCGCTCAACATCCATTGCAGGGCTGTCAAGGCTAGCGACAGGAATAAATAGAAACATAGCATCCACCAAAAGCTCACCTCAAAACTGCAGAGCTGCGTCGCATGCAGCCAGGTAGGACTCACATTCAAAATGTCGCCATATTGGCACAATTTTCAATTTCTTAAGAGACTAACTCTGCCATGTTTTGTATTGTAACCCCAAAAAAACACATTAACGTTTTAGTAAACAAAGGCAGTGTGCGCTGCTCCTCCCCCCTCCCATCCCTACTGAAATTTGATCTCCTTTATGTTGTAAATTGCCACAGCCTGTCAGACACCAGTGACTATGTCAGTCCCTTTAAAAACACAATATTACGTTAATCAGTGCATTGCAAGTTAGATTTAGCACCGTGACACTGTCAGCACAGTTAGCTGATGTAGACTACTTTTTAATTAGCCAAAATGTGCCATAATGGCAAATGTGAGTTCAGCCAGTTTGAGTAAAATCAAACCAGTTTAATGTTGGACCAGACCGGCAAAACCGGGAATCAACCCAACTCTAATATGATATCTAATACTAACTGTATGTTCAGTAAGGCTGTTTATACTGTATTCAAGAGTCAGTCAGTGAAAATGTATTTTGTGTATGCCACTTGGTGCTGCTCCTTAACACTACACTATATCAAGACAGACACTGTGATTTATATACCAATAAACAAAAGAGAAATGGGGGGTCACTCCAGACCTGTGGCTCCCTTAATGCGTAGGACCAGAGGTGCTGTCCGTCACCCTGTCAACAGTCTGCCCTCATGCTGGCCCTCCACATCTCCCCTTTATGGCATTAGTCATTTGAACAACCCCTCCCTCCCTCCCTCCCTCCCCTGCTCCCCTCAGCCCCTCACCCACTGCCCCTGCGCTCTGTCTCCTCTGTCCCCGTCCTTCTCTCGTCTGCTCATTCCCCTGCCTTCGATCATGTTTCCCTACTTTGGCCAGAGCAGAGAGCAGTGATCCCCCCCGCCGGCCCCACCCCCCCCCACCCCCCCCACCCCCCACACCACATTATAGCTCCGTGCACCCTGAATGCCCTGGCATCTGTGGAATTGTTTATGTTTCAGAGTTTTGATATAGCTGGGCTGCCTTTTTAATTACCCCGCCCCTCCCTCCCTGCACTCAAGCTCATTATCCCACCTGTTAGCCCCCTGATAGGACAAGACAAGCAAATTAGGATTTGGGGCAAGGGTTCACTGAAATTTGTGCATACACGTTTGCGATTGCACATGTGGGGTTTCTAAAGGGCTTGTGGAGTCACCATGTTTTTGGCAGGAGTGCAGCCCCTCGGTTCTTGCAGGTCAAATTTGCGTGAACAGCATGTCTGTGCCTGTTGTCTGACAGATGAGTCATGCTCCCACTTTAGACTCTAGACATGTGATTTTACCGCACAAGTATGATGAATAAACAGATTGATTCATTGACTTATTAATAGTTTATTACCATTAAACTGTTTGCTGAAAGGTTAGAGGCTGGGAGATTGTATGACATTGCAGCTCTCCCCTGTAACCTAAGATGACCAGTGCTGAGTGGGAGATTGCCCTATGTACAGTATTTCTACTAATTAAAACAAGGATATGTAATCTACACATGTGTCACTATGTCATATATCTGTTTGGTGACCTGTCTGAAACCCAAGCCTGTGGTGGGATTAAAATGCTTTGCCTGAGAAGATGGTTGTTGAGGTCCGCTAAGGACTGATTGCCAAGATAGGAAGGGCCCACAGTTCCATGGTATGAGAACAGTGTCTCCTACCTCATTATCACAATATTACCGCATCTTCAAGCATGCAAATATGCACACCCACCTCTATAGGCCTACTTGCACATACTTAGAAATACAAACATACTGTACATGCATTCGTGCTTGCACTTATTAAAGAATACAGTCACACGTATGACATTGAAACAGATAAACCCTGTAACCTGGGCCTATGAAAGTAACAGTTATACAGTTATACTGTATATTAAAAGGCAAAGACTGAATTGCACTATGATTAGAACTTGTCTGTTGCTCTTTTTCCATAGAGCAAAAGACATGAAACACTTTTCTGATCATACAACAGGCCACATCTGAACATACTTTTTATCTTTAGCTAATTAGACAAAATACATTAATACACCATATACAAAGGTGTAATATTGCTGTTATAATGTTAATATGACTATCAAGATCATTTTTAACACTTGTGCTGCAAACCATGCACGAGACTCTAAATCTCTGGATAAGCAGCAGCTAAGTTGTGCCTGAGCTGCGCTGCTCAAGCAAGACATTCTGCGACTCACACACAGTGCTTACGCAGGCAGTGTGAGCCAGGCGTTTGCCGTACTTTGAAGCATTAGCCTGCTGGACTGTAAAGACGCACCATTGTATAACTGACATAACCATGTAGTTGCAGTTGCTTTGCGGCATGTATCGCTGTCTGTCACCATGTTTTTTGATACGGCCACTAGGAGTCATCAGAGTCAGAAATCAAGTGCTACACATAGGCACTTTAAATGTTATGAACAATTTACTACAGCAGCAACTACTTTTGTTACTAGAACTTCTACTACTGATCATCAATATGAATGTAACCCCCTGTCTGGTCTGTGATGGCTGTCTGGTGCCAAATGTCTGTGCTAAGATTTAGCAATCCAGCTCTGATGCCTTGGCCTTAAATACCAACTCAGACTGTGACATTACTATTCATTTAGATGTACACACACTCACGCAAACAAGAAACTGTCTCAGTGAGAGAGTAGTTCAGAAAGCAGGGAATGCTGGGAAGTAAAGGCGAAGAACACTACAGTTGTGACTTAAATCATAGAGCTGCCACTGAGCTTATTCTGACTCAGTTATTGTGGCAGCTTCACCATGGTGACACTAATTGTGCCAGTAAAACACTGGGTTGCCACGCAGAATGTAAAGTGGAAATAGCTTCTTACGATCAAACCCAGTGATCTCAGAGAGTGGTCTTGGCATAGCGTTGGTGGAAAGATATGGTATAATATCCCATCCCACAGTCATAAATACATACTCAGTTTAGGCCACTGCAGGACAAAGGACTCCTCTGCTTTGCCACTACTGCTTTTTTATCCATTTAATACCTTGTTTATTCCATGCAGAGAGCATGTCAGATTAGCCCCACAGAGCCAACAACAAAGCAAGACTGTTCATTTATTCCTGTATAGTTAGCTTGACAATTATGTGTTTTGAATTTCAGAGTTTTGAGGACTTCCTTGGAAATTAAAGATAATTGCTCCATGCAAAATAGCCTCCATCCAGCCAGACTTCATTTCCCAAGAGACTTACCGATGGGAGTGTGTGACATGGTAATGATAGCCACCCACGACTGTGCGTCTGAATGGATTGTGGTTAGATCCAGATTCAGACACTGTGGTCAGCCAGAACAATCAGACCCAATTGACTATCATGCAATGGTAGTTACGACTTAAAAAGCTGCTGGGTATTTGTTTTTTTTGTTATCAGCCAGTTTCCCAGTACTGAAAAGTGCAGAGAAACCCACAACAACTGTACTTGATTTATCACAGAATGAGAAACCGGATACATTTGAGCGTGGGAGAGAACAGAAAATAACCGATGTTTAAAATGAATGAGCCACGGGATCCACTTTTTTGTTTGTCAGAGGAAGTGTGGAGAGGAAGAAAGGTGGACTCTTGTCTTACTTGTGTATACTCAGAAAAGGACATGTTTGAAGTAACAGCCATGGAGAGACAGGGAAGTGCTCCGGACCCAGGGGCCAAATGAATCCAGATGTCAGAGCATGTTCACAAGGTGGAGTCCACTTGTACAGTAGTTGTTTTTCCTTGTTCAAACGTTCAGTCGCTTCTTTTTATTCCATTTTTCCTGGCGCTCTCTCACTCTCTTCCCTTTTTTTCCCCCTTTATTCATGTTCTCTCTCAGTGTCACTCTCTTGGCAAATAAAAGTATAATTTTTTAACAAGTACGGAATGTCTTAAGGATTTAATGATGCTGACAGAAACCATTTGAAATATGTGCATCCAGTCATGAAGGTCTTGAGAAGTATAAGACTAAGATAAACTCAGTTGTCTTGTTGTGTAGATTTTTGTTTTGCCCCCACCACAGAGAGTAAGATTAAACCATGGTATTTCTGAGCATGATAATTTTATAATAACATTATGTAATGCCATGTAACCTAAGCCTGTGGGTACATCTTGCGGTGTAAATGTCTGACTGGCAGGCAAGCAGGCAGACCTCACACTGGTACTGACTCTGCAGCCCCACGGGCTTATTGGAGACACTGAGGTGGAACTGAAACTTCTCTGTAAATGTTTAGCTATTTTTGCTCATTCCTTTTCTTTTTTTGTTTGTCATGTTGTTGCCCTTTTTTGTCTGTCTGTAGTCCGTCATCTCGGGAGGTCTTTCTGAAAGCTTTTCAGCCTACAATCAGTCACCCTTCGCTTAAAAGTAATAATCATAAACAGACCATTACTTTTCATGTTTGCTTTTTTTCTGTCACACGCTTTCTCTTCAAAACCGATCTAACAGGCGACACGTAAGTGTGCAGGAGCAGTGCTGATTATGACAGCAGTGCTTTCTGGTGCACGATTATGAGTTGTGCCTTTTGCTGGCCAGTGGGGAGTCCCCGTGTGTCACAGACAGCGGTCATATTAGTGCAGCTGTTGAGGAGGACATGACTGTTGTTATCCTTCTGTCTGTGAGCAGGGAGGGGCTGGACACACACATACTCATTTGGTAACAATCCCCGGGCTGAGATAGATTCGCAATGAGAAAGGTATTCTTATGAATGAATATGTGAGTGTTAACATCAAGCAAATGCATTTTTAGATTAAGACACAGTGCATGATTATTAACATTTGGATGGCAGTCAGTGACATATGCAAAATGTTAATACACTGTGAACTTTTGCTATGTTTTTTGTTATTTCATTTTATGGATATAGGTGTGTGTGTGTGTGTGTGTGTGTGTGTGTGTGTGTGTGTGTGTGTGTGTGTGTGTGCGTGCATGTGGCGCAGTGTGTGGGGGTGGGGGTGAGGGGCTGTTGGCACCCTCCTTCTCCTGTCTCAATTTCTGTACAGTTGCTACTGCTCCTTCATGTTCTGTCATGCTTTTAAGCTGACATCACACCCCAGAGGAGAGTGTTGTGTCCAGGACACGCATACACAAACACACACCCACACATACATACATACATGTACAGTCCCACACAGTTGCATACAGAAGTGGATGTGTGGAGAGCTGCGGCTGCGGAAAACAGGACGGAAGGTTACGAGAATAAGTAGACAGGTGGTGAAGAAGATGGTGGGACAAAAGGATGAGTCTGGCTCATAGACTGTATAAAAATAATTGATATAGCCACTGGTTTGTGGTTTTGAAGCCATGAGTTTAGCATTTAGTGTGTCGCAATTTTCGTTTTTTGGAACCAGAAGTGACCATATTTGAATACACCTTACAGACAGCAACCACATTCTTAGTTGTTCATAATTTTTTTTGCAAAAATTTAAATGCGTGAGTTATATAAAGAAGCCACCCCTGTACAGTTTTTATAATAGCTATAGTGTGCCTTAGTAATGAGTTCTGAAACCATGAAGTGAGTTAGTATTTCAGCATTCCTGGTCCCTTTGTCTTGAATTCAATAGATTTTTTTTGAATAGGGTTTTTGGTTAGATGCTTGAAATAAGGTTTGTGGTTCACGCAAGCTGAAGACACTTTCACATTTTGTTCAACAATGTGAAATATGTCAGTATATATCTCACCTGTGAAATCCAATGGAAAAATGCTGCAGGCTTTTTCAAAAGGTAATGACAGCGACACTAACCCCTGCGCCTACGTAAACGAGAAAAACATCGTCCCTGTGGAACTTTATAGAGACCCAAACCATTTTTGTACCAGGCTGTAAATATGTTTATTTCTGATGTAAAGTTAGGCATTTTCACATTTAACTCGCTTTTTGAGCCAGTCTCAAGTGGCCATTCATTGAACTTCAGTTTTTGGCACCTCCTCATTGACTTCATTTTTCAGCCCCAGAGCTGCTTAGTTAGGCTGTATGGTAGAAATGGCTTCATGTATTATATTTAGCAAGACTGGACATTTTTCTGCTCCTATATGATCATTTTTGATCAAATTAATCCAGCATAACTTTCTAGTAGACCCTTATGTTACTACAAGCCATATCAGTAAGCAGTGAAATGGGGAGACGAAGTGGTGTATTTGAAAAAAAAAGGAGAGAAAATGAACAGGGAAAAGGGTCGAGCTGTTTTTCTAAATTTCATGTCGCATTTCCTGGACTTTGCTTTACCCTCCATCTCTCTACTTTATTACAGTACCTTGCTTTGCAAGAAGTGGCACTTCATTGGCACTAATCAGCCTCTGCACTGACATCATTGATTGCCTTACAGCTTCACTCGCCTACCAGGAAATGACATAAGAACTAGATTACTCAACTGTGGTGTGGTGTGTGTGTGTGTGTGTGTGAGTGTGTGAGTGTGTGAGAAGTAGCCTGGTGGCATGTCAAACACCTCTGCAGAACCTGGAATCCTGCAGAACTTGGAATATACAGTATTTGCCACAGAAAATGCAAACTGATTGCGGTTGCTGCTCCTATCAAGATGCCTTTGAAATCTCTCCCCCTCTTTCTCCGTCTCTCTTTCTCTGTAGACAGGCAGAGACTGTTTCCTTAAGACATACTTACTGGGGTGATGACTTCATACACAGTGATATCCAACCACATTATAGGGAAACTTTACACTGGTTTCTCAACCCAACTCACTGATGCACACAAGCCAAGCGTAGCTGGTTGGAGCCAGGGTTTGGATATGTGTTTGCATTTTGGATGCCTTGCACATTTCATGCAGAGCTTCTTGTCATCAATGGTTTTTATAGGGTTCCCACAGTCATGGAAAACCTGGAAAAGTCATGAAATTGCACAATCTTGTTTTCCAGGACTGAAAAAGTCATTGAGTTAGTAAAAATCATTAAATGTTTTTGAAAAGTCATGAAACTTTGTTTGAAATTATTGTTATTCTGTTAAACTTCTAAAGATAACCTTCCACTTAATGTAACATATGGGCACATTTATTTTTTGCAAGTTATGTGTTTACATAAGGTAGCTGCACATACGTGGTATCAGAATCGACATTACAATGTGACGTCATTGCATCAAAAGACGTGCAATGTCATGTAAAGAAAATTTTAATGGAAAACTTGCATGGTCCTTCTTTTCCATGACTAATAGTCTTCCCCTTTAACACAAGGTCACATGTATATGTGACAGAGTATGACAGCATATGTTATGGGAGGTAATATGACCTTCCAGTGTGAGTGTAAAAGAGTACTGTAACTGGGCCGCACATACAGTGAAGCACGTGCTTTAATGAAATGGCAATGTTATTATTTCTACTTGAAAAGTCATGGAAATGTTTTGAAATTTTGTCCATTAAATGTGTGAGAACCCTGCTTTTTTAGTATTACCCTCATATGAAAATGTCACCTCTCCTTGTTTTTCCCTCTATCTCTTATCTCTTTGTATTTCTTTTGCTCTCTTTGCAGACATGTTCCAGTATCTTCTGTCCTTCTCTCAGGGCCACCTGAGTTCTCTGTTGGAGGGGACCTACTCATCCCTGTCCCGCCATGCCCTACCCCATGTTAACCAACTCTTCTCCTCACTTTCCCTCTACCTCCGTGGGGCCAACGTCTCAGTGGAGGCGTCAGTTCACCACTTTTTTAACAACCTCTTCCCACTCGTCTACACACGACTCATCAATCCAGGCATTGAAGGCAGCATGATGATGGGCAGTGAAATGGGCGACTGTCTCCGTATGATCAGGCAGGATGTCAACCCTTTCGGGCCTCATCCAGCTGTCATGGCCCAGGAGCTGGCTGGGGCATTGGGAGCTGGGAGGCAACTGGGCCTGGCCCTAGAGGAGGGTCTGGAGGTGATGAACGCCACAGAACACGTCACCATGAGCAAAGAGTGTGTGAAAGGCCTGGTGAAGATGGTGTACTGCTCCCACTGCAGAGGCTTGACGCTGATCAAGCCCTGCGTGGGCTACTGTCTGAATGTAATGCGAGGCTGCCTGGCGAGCGTGTCAGAGCTGGATCAGCCTTGGAGGCGGTATACCAGCCTGTTGGAGCAACTAACCCATGCCATGGCTGGCCACCACAGTTTGGAACTAGCCCTGCTGGGGGTTAGGGGGCATGTTAATGAGGCCCTGCTCTACGCACAGCTCCACGGTCCACTCATCACCGCCACGGTGAGTACACACTAGATCATCAGCTTTAATGGCACATGTAAAAAGCCTCCAAACCTTTTTGTTTAACATCTTTGTTTTATACATATACTTTGGCAGTGTTCAATGTATTGATTGGAAAGGTTTTGCAGGCTTCTTGTGGGTTATGAGGTATTTTTTTCCACCGATGCAACAAAGAACCCTGCACACAGCATTAATGTTTGTACAGTGTTGAAACTATTCAGAGAAAAATAATGTTTATACAAAGAAAAAGTCCGGCCCCTTCCAAAGAAATGCAGACTGAGCTGAAGCTGGAGAAGGACTAATTTGCCAAAATGGCAAGGCAGTTAAATGTTGCCATTGTTGTTTAGATTCTAACTGTAGGGGAATATTATACATTCTTCATTGACCATGATAAAAATTAGAAAAATAGCGGATAAAATGTGTATTGTATGTACTTGAATGCTGCAAGTAATACCATATGCCTTATGTTTTATATATATGGCTCTGAGTTGGATGTTCAGACTATGAAGACAGCTTCATAGAAGACTGCCAGGCATTTCTTAAAACTAAATACTGCAGTTCAATCTATGCTAAAAATGTGCTTTTGTTAAAAAATTTGTCTTGTATTGGTATTGTATTTTCACGGCTAGGGATATCAACAGGTTCCCGTTAATTAATTAACCACTAAGAATATTTATGACATGGACTTCAGGTTTCTGTACTGTATGCCCCCTGGGTCTGATTGTAGCAAATGTTAGCTAGTGGCTCTATTAATTTGGTCATTACTGTTTGTGGGGGTGTCCTGATCCAAAGGCATTGCTTTGAAAACATTGTCCCCATCCTTTGATAAACAGCCCAGTTTTTAGTTTTGAAACAGCCTTTTCAGTAAGTACAGTACACATTGATCTATATATTAACATTTTGAGTAATACCCTACTTGCTCTATATAAGATGGGGTCATGCATTTGCGGGCAGAAGGTGATTTGCAGAGATTAATTGACATCATCAAGAGGAACATAAAAGTTTCACCAGTATTTAGTCCCCATTGCATTTCTGTCTCTTCTCTAAATTTCAGTCATGGTTGTCGACACAGTGATTGTGTATTCATTATTTCTAGATCAATCTATGAGAGCACTTATACATGTTTCTCTCCTGGGCATGAGCTGGAGAGTTTTGGACGACACACCTCCGCAACCTTTAGTGGCCCCATTTACTGAGTAAGTGGCTAGACTTGACTTCACTGAGCTGTGGGAATAGTCTTGGTTATTTTTGTTTATTCCGCAAGTCTGTGTCTCTCTTATTCTCATCTCTTCATCTCATTACTTTGCTATGTTGGGTTATAGATATGGGTTTTTTATGATTCATATCCTGTTGAATAGTTGAGTTACTCAGTCGGACTGTGTTGAATGTTTACCAGAGAGGAGAAGAACAATGCTTTAAATGTTAACGGGGTTATGCAGGGTGCAGTTGTCCCCTAATATCTTTAATGGGACCACTTGTGGACAAGTCGACATTGGAACTGTTCCCAGAGCTGGACTAAAACTGTAAGACAATACTAAAGAAGCCATAATGCGCAAGCTGTTAGTGGATTAAACTCCTACTTGGCTATTTTGTTTGACTTAATGTACAGTGTAGTCATCTAATGAATTATTGTAAATTATTCTCAAAGACTAGTGATTACTGTGGTGACTACTCAGATTTGAGTACTAAGACAGACTGTCTGTACTGTAATGTGCAAGCCATCAGTTTAGATTTGTGTCCAGACATTACCAACCTATGTGAATGTGTTGTGGTAACGACATAAGCACCAGTAACGACATAGCTATACTGGCGACACAACTTTCCAACATAGAAGCGTGAGATATGGAGGTTCATCATTTCCCCTTCCAAAAATTTGCCCTTTCAACCCCTTGAAACCTGGATCGACATCAGTTTTGTTTTGATGTGTTGAGATGCCTTTCACAAGCTTTATAACCCTTGTTAAAACATAAGCAAATGGGTTTGATTTCTTTTGAAAACATCAGGAAAAAGGTAATTAGCAACTTGGCGAGTAATGTCCTGCAAAGTGCAAGAAATTAGTAAAAGGTGACAAGAAAATCACCGTTACTTTTTCATTTACTAATATTCTGCACAGTTTAAGGCCATGTCTTGGTTAGTTGCTTAATGCTTTCTTCCTGTTTTTTTTCTTTTTGAAAGTCAAACCAATTTTCTCAGATTTTAAAGGGCTAAGATGAGGTCAAGAAGCCTCCCGCAAAGAACCAGCAGACAATTTATTTCAGCATTTGTCCATGGACTGTTGTTTTCCAAGTTGTCCTCCATAGTGCTCAAGGAACAGCAGTATGGATTCTACTCAGCACTTCTGTCCCACTGGATTTGACATCATCGTTGTGTTTCGCCTTGCAATTGATGCAAAAGAAGCTTTGAAATCTGATTTGAGCATCCATAGCGTACAGACGGAGATGCATCTGCAGACATTTGATCGGAATCGCATTTCAAATGTGGTTTGGATCTGAATTGCAGCAATATCGTTTTTATATTTTGTTTTGTTTTGTTTTGTTTTTTTTGGGCTGTCCAGACTTTCTAAAATCAATCTGGATGCAATCTGGATCTGCCAAAAAACGGATTTGGGTTGGCAGTCTGAACAAGGCCTCAGTGTGCTGGCTAGGTTTACTTAAAGAAGCATACAAAAAACAATTTACTAAGAAGGTGTATTTCTGTTCTTTTGGCAGAGGCTAGCTGCCTCCCCCCACCAATTCCTGGCAAGCAAGTAGGCAGACCCCCCCAAAAAATGTCAGTGTGAATTTCAAGTTGTAATCCCTTACATTACTCATTACTGACAAAAGCAATCACAGTACTGCACTATGCTATAGTGCTTGCCTGACTAACACTGTACATTACTGCCAGACATCTCAATACTTACTGCAAGTACAGCCTCATAGTGTACCAGAATGAGCAAAAACAAACCTCTGCTTGGAAGCTTGAAAAACACATTTAAACATGTAAAGCTTTTGGGAAAAGGGCTGGCAGTTACACAAAGTATAAGTAATTTGTAGTTAAGTCTTAAACATGCAAAGGCACTAGTGTGGTCCTTTAAAGTTGTGAAGGAACATCAGAGAGCCTAAATGATGCTACATTAAACACACATTAAACGCACACATCCAAATGCATAGACACTTACTGTATAGATATATGCGTGAGCAGACAGAGAGGTGGTTGCCAGGCTTAAAGACCGACCTAATACAGCTATGCTGAGAGAGATCCCAGCTTGTATTTCGTGTGTGTATGTACGCATGTGTGTGTATGCCTGCTTGGTATTCATGGGGTGGCAGGCCAGCCTGGAGCAGGGAGCCCAACACGGGGACAAGTGGGACAGAATTGAAAGGGTTCCAGCTAGGCCATACAAACTAGACCCAGCCAGCTGGAAAAAAAGGGCCAAGAGAATTGTTGCTGGAAAAAGAGGTGGCCCCCAGTCGGACACCAGTGGCTCCCATTTTCTGTATTCTCATAGCTTCACGCAGGCCAGAGGGCAAACACGAACACCGACTTTTACTCATTCACTTACATGCTCAGACACACACAGAATAACACAAATTTCTATTGCCGTGTATTACCTAGAACCCATGGCCTTTTTAAATCACAGCGTGTTTTTATAAAGCCACAGTGGCCTATCAAGGAAAACTGTTAAGTCTCCAGTGCACAACTACTGTGTCAGCGTAGCCACTTTCACTCTTACACCCTCATGTACCCCCCTCCCAGATGTACACTCAATTTTAAACAACTATTTTCTCTTATATTATCCCTACTATCTTACTGCAAAGCAAATAAAGTGCAAATACCTTGCTTAAACTACTGTTGATTCTTATGCTGTGTGTGAAGTCACGAACAAAGAAGCAGCTCTTGTTTTCTGCCAAGTCAGAATATTATATAGAGTTGTTATTAAAGGAATTATTGTGACTGTGTGGTTTTACACTGGGATGTTATCCCAAACCATTTTGTGGTCGCTCTCTCTCTGACTTAGAGAGCTGCAGACTACACAGAGTCTGCACTATATGTTGCAATACATCATAGGGTAGGATCAGGGTCAGAACACACACACGCACACACATCACCACACCGTATGCAGGTATCAGGTTTTTAGAAGTCCTGTAAAGAGCCGTCAATGTGCGGCCCACCCTGTGACAATACAAGCAGCACGCGTTAGGCTGAAAGGCAGCTATTGATAGTCATGCAGGGGAGCAGGAGGATAGTTTCTGTTTTAACACATTCCTGCTCTTATTGAGTTGGAGCGTGAATTTGGGTTGAAGGGAAGTGGTTATGGTTATGGATATTGGGGGAGCCAGGGGCTGGATTATGTCAAGTAGACACAATTAAGAGAAAATTGGAAAATGTCCAGTAAACGTGGTTACTCTTATTGGGCCCCAGTGCAAATGGTAGTTCCAGTATTTAGTGAGGTTTTCTCCCTCTGAATGCTGCCCTGTTGAATTCTTATTAGCGTTTTACCCTCTAGAGTCAACTCTGTTTGAGAGGCCACAGACTGCTGTTTATTGACACGGTCATAAAAATGATATGGCTCATATGACTTAGAGGGGAACTTTATATCTTTTACTTGCTAAAGATGAGCTAAATCTGAACACACAGAAGCATGTTTTCACTCTCTCATTCATTCACTCATTCACTCACTAAGAGCTTTATATCTGCTTATGAGAAAATAGCACCATTGGTCCAGATTAAAGCAGTTTATATGCAGGTCTACCTTATCCGCTTGTTGGTTTTACCTCAGCTTCTCATTACAGTCTTATGGAGGAATGATAATAGCAGCTTGGGCCTGTAGATAATGGAAACAAGGGCCAGTGGGATGGCTGGATGTGTTCCATTCACCACCGGCGGCACCTCAACAGACAGCAGCGGCTTACATTGCAAGCGCTTTTTCTTTTACTCCATCCCACAATAAAATGAAGAAATATCATTGGTGTAAAAACAAACTTTGTTGTTATCACAGTTTCTTATTTTACTTTCCCTATCCCATTCTCTGCAACCCTGTATTTTCATGGTTTTAGCATAGAAATGGGCAATATGATACATCATGAGTACCACCAGATATTTTTTTGGCATACTGTTAATACTGTGGTATGTATTATGCTGTTCTACGCAATGTAGAAAACAAATAGTATCCCAAAATATTTTCCAGAAACATTTATGAATTTATATACAATAAAGGGAAATTGAAGTTGTTGCAGAATAAAAATAGTTATTACTTTATGCTTAAAATAAATTATAAGAGTGGTTAAACACTCTTAAAATGCTCTTAAAAACATGCAGTGTTTTTATCATCAGTCACGTGTTTATATTTAACTAATTTCTGCCCATATAATTTAGGTTAGGAAGACCAGAGGAAATAGAGAGCCCCTTTAATTTGTCCTGAAACCTGGAAATGAATTAGCATTTTAGCATCTACTCTTGCCTGTCTCAGTCAGTGTGTTTTTGGCTAGAAGCCTTAAATGGGCCTTTAGAACATCATCACGCTGAACCGTGCCGAACACAGCTGTACAGCGCCGTAGCTATGGCAGCGGACCTTACTATAGTTTATTTTAGCATGGTAATAGTTTTTTACTTGTGGTGATTACATTTAGGCTTCGAAAAACCTGAAAGTGGTGTTCATTTGTTAAGATTATCTTGCTGAAGAAAACGTGTATGCATCATAAATGTTGATTTGCCACAGAGCTTATTTTCTGCAATGATCCAAAATCCAATAGAAAAATCCCTTCAGGTTTTTGACGAGGGAACCAGGGCAATGTTAGCTTCCGGATTGGCCTACAGAAAAATGTCATCCCAGAACGCTTCTTCTGACACTGCTTTTGGGAAGTTGTCATTTTTTCTGAAGAGAGAATATATGGCTTGAGCTGCCAAATAATTTTGACCTCATTAAAGGGATACTTCGACAATTTTCAACCACTTTTGTATCATAACAGCGTCGATAGAGTGTGTTATTGAACTGTGGTAAACTTCCCAGCATTTTACCAGTGCCTAGGCTTCCCTGCTTATCTTGCTTCAACTCCAGATTGTACTTCAGCATTTTCATCCACCACAACAAACAAAAAGTGTATAGAAGCAGATCAAGAGAGAGATCCACCCCCTCTCTCTCCTAAACTCTGATCAAACGGTAAAACTAGGCCCCACTGATCAAATATAAACCAAGATTCTGTTCTTGTTCTACTAATTTCAGAAACATATTTCAGTGCACTGTTTGGTTGTAATATGAGAATTTGTATGCCAGAAATTCTACGTCATTATGTTTCCTGTATTGTAAAAATCGAGTCTGAAGAAAATTAGCTCAAAGAGTAAAATTAAGGATTGATTAAATATGAACCAAGATTCTGCTTCTTTCTCACCCTAAATGTTCTCAGAAACATTATTTTAGCATACTGTGTAACTGTTTTGTTTCCGCCATATTGTTTCCCGTATCTAAATCGCCAAGCTAGCTATATGTCACCCACCAGGGGGAGTGTTTATTGGTCCAGTGTAAAGCAGTGCATTCCAGTAGATGTAGGTTTTCTACCTCTTGAGCAAAAGCAAATGCCATTTTTGTTTTCGCTGGTCATGTAGCATATAGTAGTCACGTATTTCAAAAGGGTTTGCATTTTTACTGCATAGACAGGCTACGAGAGGACCATCTTTCCAGCAGTGAATTCCGTCTTTACGTGTGTCTAAAAATGTTGGAAAAATTAACTCTATATGTAAATTATAAATATACTGTATTTCACTAATGTAATATGATTTAAAATGTTTTGAGACACTCTGGCAGCAGTGACTGAGGTTATGTTAAAAGGATAGAGACACAGCCTCAGGCCTTTTTGGTTTTTGTTTGAAATATTTGAGACTGTTAGCAGAACCATAGGTGACGCAAAATGCACTTGCGGCCAATCTATATGCTTAAGCCATCTTTCTAAGTTGTGCATGCCTTTGGCACTTGGTCTAACCCTCAAACTGACTGACTGACTTACTCAGCAGTCCATTAGCTAATGATGGTGGGTGCAGCCTCTTTTCTCCTCAGCCACCCTCACACATCTTTTCCCGCTCTAATCTTCCGCCTTTTAGTGTTGGCCTTGCAGCTTGTAATATGCTGCAGCCCTCAGCACCACAAAACAAATCCTGCGTTCCTTCTCTGCTGTATGAAAAATGCAGTTGCAGAAATGGGCAGTTGCCATGTGATTGATTGCTGGGCCATTAAATTTGGATTTGAACATATAGCAGAGGTCCATAGTATATTATTTTTTCTCTGTGACCCATGACTTGGATTGGTGGAATCATATAATTATAGAAATGATGTGTATATTGTAATTTCTCAGTTATGAGCTGATTATAAGTTGATGAAATGTTCTGAGAAGCAGACTAAATGATGTGAGTCTTTTCCTCAGAGCTCGAGGTCTGCTACTCAGATGGACAGTTTCACACAGAATAGGAAATGACATGCGAGAAAGGATTGACAAGAAAAAGAAAGAGGGTTTTCAGGAGCACAAATATATTGATGTTGTCATTTATGAGACTAAGAAATATGAATAACAAAGCTTGAATCCATGTCTTTGCCACACTGGTCACAGTTTAACTCTGGATTTATGTCTTCATTTGATTTGGGCAATAAATCTAAATTGCAACAGGGAAAATCGTTGCGATATGACTTAAGATTAAGTCAGATAAGAATTTCTGACCAGGTGCTTTTTTTTTGGTTCCAGATAATAGTGCAACTGTGTTAAATGTGGTAACTTACTATTGTGGGGGCTGACAAGGGCAAATACCCATAACATTTCCATCAGAAGAAAAATGCTGCAGACTCAGAACTGATGCCAACACAAAAACACATGAAAATCCAACACAAATAAAACAGCAGAAAATGAAAGAACGTACTGCAGAAAGCTAAAACAAATACATGAGAAGCTACATGCTACAAATACAGAAACCATGTTAAGTGAAAGATTCACAAACTCAACAGAAAATGCTGCGTATCCAATAGGGCTGCAGTGTTTTTGGGAATGGCATTTTTTGCATTTATATTTCATCGAAAAAACTGAAAAAAAATGATGATGATGGGATTTTGCTGGGGTCTGTACCAAACAAGCATGTTCCTTTATATCTGTGAAACACCACAGTGCTGAATTTAGTATGGTATGTTGTAACCGATTTTACCCTTATCAAGAAAATAAAGCTGCTAGGATCGAATATTACACTTGGCTATATTGCAGTTTCAATAAAATGTCAATTAATTATTCAGCCCGCTAGGTCTCGGGGGGAAGTGTTAAATGGAACCGCTTGGTTTTTAACTCCAGAGAGAGAGAGAGACTAGACAAGAGAATGTGGTGTAAAAGTGCAATAATAAATAGGTGCACATTTGTTTTTTACATTTGACCTCAGTCTTTTACAATATGATAAAAGACTAATTTTAAATGATGACAAGAATGTGTGCCTTTTTTGTCACCTCTAAGTCTTCATTCGTTTGTGTGTTTTTGACTTTGCATCATTTTTGTATTTGCTGCATGTTTGCTGTTTTGGCTTTCTGCAGCACGTTTTTTCATTTGCAGCACATTGCTGTTGTATTTGTTTTGGATTTGTTGATGTTTTTTAGAATTGGCATCATTTCTGAAGCTGCAGGGTCACATCCCTCCTAATGGAAATGTTTGGCCTGTTGTAGTGCATTGGCCATCATAGCAGACATCTCAGCAACCACCTTTGGGCCACTTGTTCACACTGTTGTGTCTCAGTCTATTGCATCAGCACCCCTGGCCGCTTGGCCTTTTTACCCTTGTGTAAGCCCTCCTTCCTCCCCCTCCATGCTTCTCACCCTCCCTGTCTGTCACCCTTTAAATAGCCCGTGCAATCCCTGTGTGTCTTCATATTCCCAACATCCTCACCTGATGCCTGGGTGCCCTCCAGCCTGGTGTTTTAGCACCTTTAAATCTGAGTTTGCTGGCATGATAATATCATGCAGCTTCTGCTGTAAAGTTAACACAAATGCCCACTGCATCTGTGTTATGATTTTTGTGGTAATTGCTGGTTCACTGGAAGACTTCAAATGGACACGTGGACTCTCAAAGTTTCTACCCACCAGCTTATTTTCTTTGCTTGTGCACGTCTGTTCCACCATATCGCAGACCCAGACAAAATGAACTCACTTGACCTTTCTGTCTCCTTTTCCTGCGTCCCTGCGGTACAACACCACTTGAATCCTCAGAGACATGTTGCCACATTTTGTGTCTGTAATTCTCGTAAATTTGTTTACAAGGATGGACAAACGTCGTCAACAAACTCCAAAGTAACACCCACATTTATAAGTACAAACCAAGCGCCTTTCATTTTTAGATCATCTGTGAGTGATTTCATCAGGGTAAACAAGCCTCAGTGTGGAGAGAGAAACTCAATGTTCTCTTTACTGATTGGAATCTCAAGGACTTTTCCCCGTGATATACGAGGGACTGAGTCTCTCTTTAATTAGCACTGACATCATTCGGATAAGAGAGAGAGAAAAAGACGGAGAGGAGGGGGTGGAGATTGATTGACAGAGACTGCAGAGTGAAGACTAAAGAGAAAGATGGAGACAACGTGATTTAGAAAGAATAAAGAGAGACCTTAAAAAGATGGCAATGAAGGACTGGCAGGGTGAGAAAAACAGGCAAGGGGAGAAGAGAAATGTTGTAAATCATCTATAGTCTCTCGCTCAAGGCTTTCTGGGAGAGGCCAAGTGGAAGGCTGTCAGTATTATCTTACAAGTGGCTCAGGGGGTGTTATATATGCTGCATGTTTCTACAGTGAAATAGTCTGAACACTGTTTAAGCTTTTGATTTAAAGCTGCCATACATTATTATCTCCAGAATACATAATGTTTAGAGCAGGTCCAAACCCATAACATGAGGTTTGCTTTCTTTTGTATTGAGTAATGAATTAACTGATAACAAATTTGTGTTTTTATGTTTCATATGACACACACATCTGATGCAGTTTTTCATGAATTACCGCCTGCTCTTACACTTAGTCATTCCTGACCGAAAGAAGTAAAGTTTACACATATGTGAAATGAATGAAGGATGGCATTAGTTCAGCTGTTTACAGCTTCAGCTCATCTTTATAGAATGGCAATTACTACTCGTATCAAGTCTATAAGTCTTTTAATCAGACAAGCTCACCTGCTTTCAGTCATTCATCACTGCCCTTTTTTTACCCAAAACATTCTTCTTCTGATGAATATACAGAGTTCAGACATTTTCTGATTTAACTTTGTTGTCTTTATTGTCTCTGATTGTAAGAGACAGATCACCTCAAATAAAAAACAGGCTATTATTTTCCCTCTTACCTGTAGAGCTGTTTATCAATCTAGATAGTTTTGGTGCAAGTTGCTAAGCGTTGGACATATTTGCTGCAGAGGTGTCTGCCTTCTCTTCAATATGGGTAATGGGTTTACCCATATTGGAGAAAAGGCACAGAGCTCCAAAACACGTTTTAAATACTCAACAGCAATGCCTTGTTCCAGAAAACCTGACCTGGCTAATCAAGATAATCCACAGACTTTGTTGTAAGCAGTTTCATATAGGACCTATTTTCTTTCTACTGAACCACACAGCACCACAAGCTGAGTGACATCTATTTCCATTATATAGGAGAGACGGCAGGCATCTCTACAGCTGATATCTCCAACACTAAAACAGTCGAGGTTGATAAATAGCACTAGAGAAGTTCTGGGAATGATGAAGGCTTTCATTGGCTTATAAATTGCTCTTTAACTTGAGTGGTTGCATTAAAAAAGACACAGTACCCGTGTCTTTTTGTATCATCCTAGACTCACACAAATGAATATGCTGTTTTCTGTCCGCTGCTAAAACAAAAGGTAAATTCAGCTTAGTTTTTAACCTTAGAGATGTAGTTCTGTGTAAGAGGGGTGGGGTTTGCTTCAGTTCAGTTTTGCTTCTGTGAGAAGTGCTATGAGAACAAACTGATTGATTGATGTAAATAATCATCTTAACACACAGCAGCCTCCATCATTTCTAGTGTAACCCTCTCATTTCAGATAATCAGCATTTTAAAGAATCTCTGCCTGCTCCACCCACAGCCACTTTAGATCATCTTTGAAGACCAGGGCAAACCAGAGCATGCTACTTTTTTAGAATAGGCTCTATATATATCTTGCTGTCTAATCTATAGATGAAAAATGTAAGTCTACTGTCCTAATCCTAGGTTGACTGCTGTTTTAGGCCAAAAGGGTGGGATTAAACTCAACACCTTAAAACCTACATCTGTCTCTTTGTGTAGTTAAACTTAAAACACAGTCAAACAGTGTTGCTGAGGGAGGAGAGAGACTTCCTTATTCCCCGAACCCACCCAGATTTTCCCAGATGGCTCAGGGTTGAAACTGGCAACTTGCCAGGCTCAAGCTTGCTTCCTTAACCTCAAGGCCTCCACCACAACACTGCTAGTCCTGCGAAATTCAAGTAGTCACCTTAATGCGTAAATAAAGGGGGAAAGTGTTTTTATCTGGCTGGATCCTTGCTATACATATATGAATGGTTATTCTTGGATGAAGGTCTGTTGTGATAACAAACTGTTACACATAGTATCCCGTGTTGATCCAAGCTGTCAGGTAATTGTGGCCTTTTTTTGAATTCATTTTGATGGGACAGACGCAGATACACTTGAAATCCTGCACCTGAAACGGTACACCTAAGGTTGTTGATTATTTCTCGTAAATTAACTTGATGAGAAATGCACTTAGTATAGTATAGTATAGCTCTTTTTTAACAGTCTATGCTCAGAAGCAATTTTTATTTATTTATTTTTTCCGCATCTCTGCAGTTTTAAAATCAAATCGGTGAAAATAGAAATGGAAACCCCTCTCATGTACAAGTCGCGGGTCCTCCCTTTTTATGTTGTTGCAATTAGGAATGTAAATGGTTACTTGTTTAAACATAATTATCGTGATACTCAGTGGCAAAAACTCCACTCATTTGAGATCAAATTGATGCCTTGGGTTTTCTTTGGAGAAACATCATATAAACAACCATGATGCCGAAGTAACAAGGATCTTCCTATGTGGTGGAAGAGAGAGCCCACCAGTATGTGAACCAGTGGCTGCTACTCATATCGTTACTTGGCTACTAATTACATTTTTTCTTCTGCTTTTTTTCCTTGCTTCAGTTAGTAACCACAGTGAAGTAAATACCAAATAAAGCTAACTGCGTTGCTCTCTTTTTTTGCTCTCCCATTTGCGCGTCTTTTTTTCAGTCTGATAGTTGGTTCCCCCACAGACCTCACATGGAAACATTCACAATGAATGAAATTCCCATTCATCCAACTTGGTACTGAACAGGAGCCTCTGTTTTGTTTCTTCTCTGACTCTGTCAGTACATCGTGTATCTAAACCCAAATAGAAGAAGGGCACTGTTGACAGTTTTGATTTCTGTGTTTGAGAGCAGTATGTTTTAGTGTCACTTACGGGAAAGTCATTTTATTTCCTAATTTTTACTGGTTTGTGAATATTTCATGGTTATGAGAAAAATTGGTCCAGTGTTTTGAGATGACAGTGACTGTGGTTTGCATAATGGATGCAAGTCCCAAGAGCCGTTCCCAGGGATCTGAATGAAAACAGACGATTTGTAGTTTTGAGCCTCTTGCCATTGTGAATTGATTAAATATGGTACATATATAATACATATTTGTGCATATGCATGCTATACGCATATACACACTATACACTAACACACATATAGACAGCTGAGACCATACAAAAAAGCTTGAAGCGAATTCCTGGGATTCTTTTCAAAAATTACCACCGATGACACAGATCTAGGGATTTGTAGTTCGGTGGTACATAAGCTATAGAGTACTGCAGGGATGATGTTTATATTTTAGGCGTACATGGAAATTAACATCGCCCTGTTTCCAGCAACAAAAAGTCAGTGTGTTGCTAGAAACAGGGCGATGTCAGTAAGTCAGTGGTATTCTTCAGTGATTTTTGGATTATTGCAGGAAAATAAGCTCTGTCACAAGCAAAGGTTTATGACACTTACAAATTTTGCACAGCAAGATAATCTTCACAAAAGACCGCTTTTTTTATTTTGAAGCTTAAATGCAGTCATCAGAACTAAAGAAGCTAACGTTACACTAAAAACAAACAACACCACTGCTGTCACATGACTTAATTGTCAGCACAACAATGAGGCTGTAAAGCTGTGTTGGGCGTGATGACGCTTCTGCAGTCTCATTCAGCCACTTGTTAACAAGCGTCTTTTTGAGACATGAAAAGGCTCCAAAATTTATGAGTGAGGTATATACTGACATATTTTATTTCCCAGAACAAAGCATGAAAGTCTCTTAAGCTTGTGTTAACCACACACACTTATTTCAGGCATTTACCAAAAACAAACAAAAAAAAACATTTAAACATCCATTGACTTTAAGACGGGGGAATTTGAGCTAACTCATTTTCAGGTTTTATGACTTAAGGATTCCTGCAGCACTCTATTCAGATAACTATGATAACTGAGTACAATCCCTAAAGCTTGGTTGAAAAGTGGATTTTGTTTTAGCTAAGGTCAGGCACTGTTGATATAACCCAGTGTCAGTATGTGACTGTTTTGATGTGTGTACCTGCTGAGCTCTATGCCAAAGAGTGTTTAGCCATTGCTCACTTTCACAGAGCTGACAAATATACTACAGTTAAACAGTAGTTAGAATTAGGTGACCAGATTATACGTGTGTAAGCACATTTAGCACACAAACTCCGGAAAAGTGAAAGAGTTGGTCTTGACTAACTAAACAAGCCCTCTTCATCCCACAATGCAATGTTCCTGGGGTGAGAGGGGGCTGAGAAAGTTCCCTTCGCTTTACTGGGTAATCCCTTGATAAATAAACTGGGAAGACAAGACCACCGCTGCTATCTGTAAACCAATACTCCCCTAGAGGAGGGATGGCCCTGGGCTTGGCTAGCTTGGGGCTGATTGTCCTGCTGCGCTCTCCTTACACTCTCTCTCCTCAGGATGAAATGTGCATAAGGCACAGATACACACACACATACACACAGCAGTTTTGATCGTGATATACTGAAATAGATTCTGGTACACACATTTGTAAGGTAAAAATAAGATACTTAGATTGACTTTGCATTCTGTTTCTATGCAAGTTATGTACTTGGTTGTAAAAACACTGATCCATTCTGTGTCCAGCAGTAGAAATCAAATTTCATTGGCTAGTTCAAATACACATAGAATACATTCCTTGTATTTCCATAACATCCTCCCATGTGGACGACACACATCCCACCAATCTGCCCCCTCCATCAGACTCTGTCTTCAGGCAATCACATGAGGAATGCTCCACAAAATAGCTGAAATTATGAAGGCATAACAAGGACAAACAGGTGTTCCCACACACATACACATACAAAAACAAGTACTCATGCTGTGCCTGAATGGGATCTTCATTCTCACGCCTTCATCAGGTCAGGAGATAATTGATTTATAGCTGTGTTCTAGCCCATGTTATTATTCAAGCTGTCAACTGATTGGCCCCCAGGATTATGTGGTCATAAGATCCCACCTATAAGAGCATGTCTCCATTTCTCAAGAGGATCCATAAAGAGGATACTGTTTATTTTCCCTAAGATGACTTTGTGTTCTGTTTACACTTTTGTGTGCTTAGTTAGGCAAGAAAATGATTTATGTAAGCATTTTTGTTTTGAAGTGCTGGCCTTTCTCCAATCTTTCCTGGACTCTCCTAAAAGTAGCGCATTTTTGAACCCCTGTGGGGTATACTACAAAGCGAGATTAGTGCCTTAGTGAGGTCTGTTGACTCTAAAGCCATGGTTTCCTGTACTATGAAGGTGACTCTCTTTTAACCTGGTAACTTATGTGGCAAACTTAACCCAGGTGGGAGCAGGTTATGTTCTGAGTTTCAGCTTGAAATCAGCTGAAAAGCTTCTTTCACAGCTTCTCTGAGACGGTGACAGTGTCAGAGCTACTTATAGTTCTTGATTAGGATGTTTAAATCCATTGCATTAAGTTTTAAATTTCAGAGTTGCAGAATGAGCAGCTGTCACAGAGTGATATAACAACCTAATTAGATTGCCAATATTAACTTGTCATTCACCATACATCATTGTCTGTCAGTGTTTTCCTTAATTGAAGCAACAGTGTTGTTTTGTGCTATAATACATTTTAATATTCTTCAAAGGCGGAAGTAGGCGGCACTTGATCGATTATATGTTAGCGTCAAATGATGTGCTCTGTGGACACGCACAGAGACAGAAGCAGAAAGCCTGGGTTAACAAAGAGAGTTGATAACCACATTCCCGGTACCCTGTTTGCTCTGACCGAGGCTGCAGGGTTTGTTGAGCCAGCTCAGTCAAAGAGAGCCTGGCTCTGTTGAACTGGCTTCGTAGTATACCCTACTGCTCAGTGATGTATTTTTTTTTTTTTTTTTTAAATAGGGTAATACAAACAGAACTGCAAGTGACCTCTGCTTGATGTTCATATTTTACATGGATGTTTACATTTTTGTCTCGGAGAATCGCAAAGTGTCATACAAAGGCATGTGAAAAATGGCACTGGATTTAAAACTTTAGTCTGCCTCTTTCAAAGTTCACAATGATAGGATTAGATCCTGTCTTAATCCTCCATTTATCACCACTGGAGAGAAATGATAACCAGAAGGTCTGACCTTCTTTGGTTGTTTCTCATGTGCTGAATCAAATTAATCATAAAATGTACTTAAAACTTACTGTTAAACTCATGGGAGGCTGCCCATCAGTTGCAATAAACAAACATTTACAGCCCAGTATTTATTGCCCTGCTCTTTTAAACTGTTTGCATCATACTATGCCCTAATGGATTTTCGATGATATATGTGAAATACATTTTTTCTGTATATTTCTTGGGTATGTTATGATGTGTTTAGATCTGCTGAAGTGCATTTCGCACATGGTCTTGTGGGAGTCTTGGGCCAAATGCCAGAATGAAGTGGAATAAGAAAAACAAGTATGAAGGATTGAAGAAACTATTTTCTTAAAGCTACAGTTAATAACTTATGAAAATAGCTGCATCATATTTACTGAAACTGTCAATATATTCTTTAAAAGCACAGGCAGTTGGAGGAAAAAAAAACCTTCCTTCCTACTGCTTCTAATGGTATTCGCAAGAATGTACCAAAGCCCTCCAAAAACAGCCAATCAGAGCCGAGGAGTCCCTCATGCAGCTGTCACTCATGTAAATCACTGACTGAACTGCGGTCAAACTTTCCAATGAGGCAGCGCTGATCAAATACGAATCAAAATTCTGTTATTGCATTGCCTGTTTCTTACCTCAAGTGTTTTCAGCGATATAGTGCACTGTTTAGCTGTGCATTGAGAACGTTTGTGACCCAGATGCCATGTTGGATACAGTCTACAGGTATACAAAGCACTGCCCACCCGACCAGACCAACTTTCTCATTTTACAACTAAACAGTACACCAAAATATATTTCTGGAAATGTTTTGGGCAAGAAATAGGCAATTCAATGACATTTGTATTTGTTTATTTGTATATATCAGAGCTACCTAGTTTGACAGTTTGACTGCAGTTCACAAGCAGTGATTGACATGTTTGACAACTGCTTTAGAGACTCCTCAGCTCTGATTGGTAATATCATAATAAGTGCTAAAAGGCAATAGAGTAGACTGAGGACCATGATTGTTTTTTCACAGATTATCTGTCTTATTTGGTGCTGTGTGAATATAGTGACAGTTTCCACAAATATGGTCAAAGTTTTTTCTTTTCTTTTTTAAAATAAAGGTTACCAACTGTAGCTTTAACAAAAAACAGTATGTATTGTAAATAAGTAGTCTCAGTTCTGCTCAGCCCTTCATACACCTGCCTCTTTCACAACCAGCCAGCTTCACCACGTTCATACAAACACATAGACTCTCTCTTCCACATGCACAGCTCCGTAGACCTCCCAAACACTTTAGTCTGGACATGATGTCATTGGACTGTATGTTGTCTGAAATATGTGCTTTGAATCTCTGGAATTTATTTTATAGACGATGGACTTTTTTGCTAAATAAGGAAGGAGCATATGGTTCCCTTTAACCACATCTGCCACACTGGCTAAGTACTTAAAGTATTTATACATATAGTTTATAAACAGGTTTAAGCATGTTTGGATGATAAAATGAATCTGCCTTGATATTTATAGTTTTACCTCTTGGAATTATTATTATTATTGTTTTACTGAGGCATTTTATTTTGTTGCTACAAACAAAAGTGCCAGTGTTGATAATACGGGACTGAGCAATGTTGAAAGCTCTTGGCTAATCTACAAAATATAAAATAAAAACTTTAAATTTAAATATTTGCCATTACCCTTGCTCAGATACTCTGATTTGGCAAGCCTTATTTTATAAAACAATCCATTTTACAGGTTTGTAATATGCAAGTGTTTAAATAAATGACTGAACACGTCATGTTGTGCTGACGGTATGCAAATGAATTAAACTGTAATTGTCTGCAGAAGCGTTGCAGCACATGCAAAGAGCATTTGGCTTAGTGTGTTGACGGGGATACACAGCCAAAACAGTTGCTCTGTTCTATCTTTTCTCACCGCCACAATGTAATGTGTGTGTGGCATGTTTAAATGTGTATGTGTGGCTATGTGCATGTGTGGCTCTGAGCCGCTCTACCACATGTGAGTGTGTTTTATTGGTCCAGAGGGAGTTAAGGTTAATGCAATAAAACAGCTATCCCCGTGCCCAACGTCTGCCTTGAGAGAGGATTTAAGACCAAAATGTAGTTTGAAATATTGTGGGGGAAAGGCCAGATTGAAGAGTGAACTGCAAACGGTGCAGTGACGGTGACCATGAAAAATGTTCAGGTAGTTAGTTATACTGTTAGAAAGCATCTCTTGAGTCTCGAGCCACTGACAATCCAGCTGCCCAGGAATAGCTAGCTGTTATGTGAAATCTCCATTTAAACTCCATTTATAAGGCACATGTGATGACTGACCTGCTTCACCCTGGAGGGAAAGTGTATTTTTAGCAGGGTGGCAAGACACATTTTGTGACTGTTAACACATATTTCAGCTGCTTCCAGACTTACTTATCCAAACTCTTCCCAGCATGTGAACACACCCCTTCAAACAACCATTTAAACACAGATGCTTGCCAGGTCCCTCCCAAATAAAGTTTATATACTTGTTTGTGCATTACATTATTTTGGGCCCCCCACAGGCTGTCCTCAAAGTCCGTGTAAAGCAAAATATGTGTAATGAGTTTGTCAAACCACTAAAAATTGTATTATTAACCACCCAGTCAAATGTCATTTTTTTTTTTTTTTTTAAGAGGAAAAAAATTAGCAGTATTCTCTCCTCTGAGACACTGGGGGCATCTACTGAAGGAGCAGAAACTATGTTGCAGTTATGACTGACGTAAAAACATGTAGCATTTATTATATATTGTGTGTGAGCAGTGAGTTAGCGGCATTCTACAAGCCCTCTTAACTCTTTAAATCTAATAACTGCATGAAAAAAGTCTGTTAAACACCACAATCATCCACCAAGTTTGAGTTGACTGATTCATCCAGTACCCTGAAGTCAAACAGCAGTTTCTCGTTTAAAATAAAAAACAACCAATTAGCACTTGGGGAGACTCGATGAGCCATTTAGAGCAACGGGCAAGATTAATGCCATTGTCAAGCATTGTCAAGCTGTGCATCAGAACCAATGAGAAGTAACAACAACAATGGTGAGAATTTAAGACAAGATAGACACTGCTATCAAGCCTGTTCTATTTCTACTCAATATCGCCTGACATTGTAGTTTGTTTTACTTCGCTCCGCTCAACTCTTAAAACCCCGGCAAAGCAGATATGTTGGCATGGCTTGGCATCACTGTGGACATTAGATTCAGGTTAATACATGGGTCTCTAGTGATCGACGACAAAAAATTAAGTCCTCATCCTGCATGGAAATCGGTCGGTGTGAACTTGATGTTAGGCTGAAGATGGAAACAGACTATAACAATTGACAATTCTGTCTGATGTCATTCAGTGTCATCAAGGGCACTAATAATTTATCTGTTGCGGCCTGCCGCAATTAAAACATCTTCCGTCGCAAATAGATTTTCTTTTTCTGGAGCTGGGTCGTTAATTAGGAGCGATATTGGAATATACAGTTTATACAGACAGTGACTGTGAAACTTAACCATTCATTCTGCCAGGTCTAAAAGTTTGCCTTCTCTCACAAACAGCTGCTCTTCTCATCCATTGAGTTGGTGGTTGATTTGATGATTTCAGTTTTTGTTGTACTTTTGTACCATGTAGTGGTGAGTTTTCCAAAATGAAATATTTTTCACATTAATTCCTGCCAAACACAAGAAACGTCCGGTTCCTTGGAGGATATAAGAGCTTGAGAATATAATGTTAAGCTAGCTGCATAGCTGCAGAATACGTTGCCTGCAAAAACTTTTAGTTAGGTTAACATCGAGCTGATCTAATCAGTTTTGAATGGATCCCAACACATGCACTCATTCTGTGGGAAACACTGAAACAGTTATCCTGAAAATTGATTTAAAAAAATTCAAAATATTGCTTTCCTCACAGTATAAAAATAAATTGTAATGTATTTAATTGTAATGCCTATATTGTATCCTTTTGCCAAATTCTTGCCAATACACAGCCCAGAACACTAAAAATAGGAAGATGACTTCTCCTTCACTGAAGTCAGACTTAATCATTCCCGCTGCTTCTTACTGTAAGGCTTCCTTTTCTAAAGCAGTGATGAATAGACAGTGCTGCTAAATATTGCTTAGTCCTGTTGGATGTCCTTACATGGTAGAATGACTTACCCCTCTAGACAAAGCAGCGTATATACAGTATATCGG
The DNA here is from genome assembly GCF_008729295.1 of Plectropomus leopardus. Taxonomy (NCBI): domain Eukaryota; kingdom Metazoa; phylum Chordata; class Actinopteri; order Perciformes; family Serranidae; genus Plectropomus; species Plectropomus leopardus. The sequence goes on from NC_056474.1 coordinate 15,038,611, forward strand.
TCACTGTATTCAGCCCAGTGTGCAAGAGCCATTACACTCTGTCTCTTTGGCTAATTGAGGACCACTTAATAACACTGACCGAAGGCTTTTAAGCCAATGAGATGTCATTGATTTTACCTCTTGGTTAGAAGCACACGCCCCTTTATTCTCATGACCTGGCTGTCTCTGCTGCTCGTTTTAATAGCCCACTAGAGATACTCGCCATCGCTGCCAACTGTGCACACGTGCATTTACCTCCGTGAGGTAGTGGAATGTTCTGCATTTACTGTCAGCCCTCCTGGCAATAACTCACTCATCACACCATTTTCTTTCATCACATCCCTTACTTCACACCCACCGTTTTCCCATGTTGTCCGTTACTTTTAAGTTCTCTGCTCCATAATTCTTTTCACCTCTCTTAGCCCTGCAGTCATTCAAATGAAATGTAGGCATTCCTCATTTGTAATTGATGGCATCACTCTGAAAAAAGTGTTCACTTTGAAAAATTTATTTTAGTTTAGATGACTTCAACTGTGCAGGTGTTAATTTGTGGTTTATGAAAGTCACCCTGCAACTCCACTTGTGCTGTTATGTGTTTTCCTAGCTTAACAGGTGTGTGTCTGTTTGCTCTATCCTCCCCACAGGTGGACAAGGTGTGTGGCCTGTCTACTGGTGAACCTACAAGCATGCAGCCTACAAGCCCAGAGGTCACAACCTCTACCGTGACCTTGTCTTCTCTTCCTCCATCTGCCACCCCCTCCAAACCTTTACCAGAGCAGTGGCTGGGCCAGTTAGCCCACTTGAGGAGGTAAGACAAAGCAATTAAAACCGAATTCAGTTGTTCAGTTGCAAAAGTTTAATACTGCCTGTAAATCAAAATGCCTCTTTTTTTTCCCCTGACAAATATTCAGCTGCAGCTTTTTTTGCTTCGCTAGTTACACTCCTTGAAAAAGTAAATTTAAAGGTACTGTATGTAACATTTTACATGAATGAGTTATTTTTTTATTATGAGCAGATTGTAATGTAAGATAAAAACTGAGACCTTCCCCAACTTTCTCAGTTGCCTGTAACTAGCTGCATCCTGACTTCTATGTAAGCGGACAAAATTTTCCTGGAAAATTGAAAGGATGTGATGAACCTTAACAAGAAAGCCCTCTCTGGCAGGAAGCCCTCTGGGCAAACTTCTCCCAATAGCATCTCTCTTCAGCTCCACTACAGTGCAACAGTAGCTAATGTTAGCTTAGAAATGGAGCTCACTAACATCAACAAACAACTGGTAATCACCACAACACAAAGTCCACACATTTCCATCGTACATATTTTGCAGCAGCAGCCAGAGACGAACCCTCACATACAGCTAAAGTGTGCACTAGCTGAATTTGAGCTGGCAAAGCAGGTGACTAAAATCCATCTCCAGCAGGCTGCACTAGCTAATTCTTGTCTCATTTGCAGTCTGATAAAAAGTAGATTCATCAAATTCAGGGCCCCAGTTCATACTTTCAGTGCCCCACAGGGCCGAAAGAATCCCAGAGTAAACACTGACGTGAAATAAATCATGATTGTGGTTTTAGTTGACTGATGTTAGCTAATGTCTGTTTGCTTTCTTACGCAGATGAAGTGCTAGATTTCAAACTTAGCAAAATACTTATTGAGTGGATAAAGTCAGCTAATTTATTGAGCATCCTGGGGCTAGTTTGCAAATGACTTTATCAGCTATGAAGCAACTGACACTAGATCCATGCAGTGTAGTGAAGTTACAGCTAGCTGGTCAGCCAACAAGATAACCATAACCTAAGCTACGGTTGGCTAGCTAGCTGTAGCTCAGCTAAGCAGCATGAATCTGCTGTTTGTTGCTTTGTAATGCCAGTCGATAAAGTAATTTGCAAATAGCAAGCTAGTTAGTAACCGACTGTCCAAATGAAACACAAGAATTTTGCAGATAGTAATGTTATTTTAAAAATTATTGTTATTTATTTGACAGTATTTTATAAACACGATATCGATCAATCACGGTCAGTCTCTTGTTTGTCACTGTTGTGGCAGATGCAGGTGCTTGCTCTGGGCTACGGAGGATGCTGACTGCAAGTCACTTGAACGCTTCAGAGTGACAGGATTTTCTGAAACTTACATACGGAACCTTTAAGTTAAATGAAAACTGGTCAGATCTGTATGACATAAAGTCACAGTGGGCAGTTGGCTAGTGTCTATTCACAGCCGCTGTCCTTTTCTCTGTCTTCATATGGTTAGTCGGACACAACACACACCCTCAGACAAATAATATGTGAATGTGCTGCCTGGCACTAAAGTCCATGCCCTCCACCTGGCCTCTGAGGCTGCTATCCCATGCCCACAGCAGCTGGCAGTGATGCGCCAGGAGAGGGAGAGTGTGGGTGAGATTAATCTTGACGGACCAACAATTTCCTGTTTACCCAGACGGCCATACCACCAACTCTGCACACCAGCCGGCCTCAGCTTAAATAGCATCACACGGAAACACACACAGTTGCAGCGTTGCCTGCCTGACCTTGTCCCAAACCATGAATCACTGCACTGTTGCCAGCCGTAGCTGACAGGTCTGGCCTGGCACTGCCACCACCATTCATGGCAACACAATCCAGCTCCCCACCTGCTGCCAACCCTGACCAGAGCACATGTGAGCGCTGACCACTTCAGAGGCATGGCAGCACCCACTGCAGTAAAGGGAGAATAGTCTACTACTGAAAAATATGAAACGGGATACAGTAAAGCAACATTTATGTTTCTTTTTAATGGGGAAAAATATGAACGTAGAGGCTCAGCAGAACTCGCTTTGGCTTTCCTGTGAATATATAACTTTTTGCACATGTGCAGATGTTTGCTTGTGTGTTTGTTTACTGACTTAACATATACATTACATGCCAGTATCTGTTTTAATTGTTGGTGTGGTGTGGGGAGAAATGGCTATTGATTTTTGTGTGGTGTGGCTAGTCTCTGCATGTGCATGATTAATCACTCTCTTCCAGGGTCAACTGACTGTCTCTTCTCCCTCCTCCCCCATGTGTCGTGTCATCCTTTTGTTTTATTCTCTCACGCCCCACCTTTCACATCTCTGCATCCTCCTTGCTTGCAACAATGTCCCCTGGACTCCAACTCCCATCATTCTCAGCTCGTTCCCCCTGAAACCCTCCAAGAACAATAAACATAGTCTGAGAACACTCTCTAGGTAAGCATGAACCCAAGGGACTTATTTCTCTCACTCTCTCACACACTCAGAAATGTAGCTTGTATTGTGATTTGTAGAAATATTTGTGACATTACTTTAACAGTTGATTATCTTAGTTTTTGGGTGCATTTTTTAATTTAAAACCATCACTGATTGCCGGCACTGACTGTCTCAGCACATAACCTCCCACGACCTTCGGTTGTTTTTGCTCTACATCACGGATGGCAACAATGTGTGTCCGATCAAAATATTATGCCATTGTTTTTGCTCCAAATGACAGTGTCTATATCGTTAACATGTGTTAGCAGATCTGATGAAGCAAGCGCCTCACCGCGCAGTATAATTGCAAAAAAATGTGCTGATTCAGTAAAGTGGTCACATTCAAAGCCGCTTGTTTTCTGTCAACATCAATATCATCACACGTATTTATCACATGCATGTATTGTTGAATGGAATGCAGATACTGTTTTTTGTTAGTGGTGTGTGGTACCAAAGTATTGGGAAGTGTGTCCATTAATCACACATAGAATTTGACCACAATTTCACAATGCATTCCTCAGTTGTATATTTTTTTAACCTGGCTTTTGATTTAGAAAAATATGTGGTATTGAAATGGCTCTATGTTCTTGTGTGTTGTTTCTTCTTAGGGAGTTTTTGATGTACCTGCAGCGCTACAAGTCTTTCTTTGCAGCATTGCCAGAGATGCTGTGCGAAGGGGAGAATGTAGTGGATGACTCAACATGCTGGAGCGGAGATGACGTTGTTGAGAGGTAAGACAAAATCCATTAAAAATTTGAGATTGTGGAAATCAAAGAATTGACAAATAGAGATGAGACATTCATAGACTCCTGGACATTCACATTACTGATGTAATTTAATTACATACTGTTACTTTAGATTTTTTGGAAATGAAATCTACAGCTAACCTGTTATTGACTTATCTGCCCCAAATCCATTGTTCTTTTCAGATTTAATAAGAGCAACAAACAAAGATTTATGTTTGCCACATGTGATTAGGCAATGTTATGTATATTGTTACAATACTTTGCCATAGCTGTTGTTGCAGAAAGTCCTTTTTTGGCAGCACTTGCAGATGAAGACTTTCATTTTCTCCAAATGACACCACAGTAGATGCTGGGCTTGTATGCATCCCTTCAAAAGGGTTGTGCAGTTTCACCTGAAAAACACCTTGCTTTGAGAGGTGTGAGTTTTAATACATTCACATTTAAGGGAAAGTAGCAAAACCTCTGTGTATTTGCTTGTGTGCTTGTGTAGGATAATGTCTGTGAGTCAGTGTGGCTGGCTGTTGTTAATCAATGTGGAAATAAGGAAGTCATTAAAATCTCCACATTGAGTGAATGCAGGCAGGACAAATAGTTGATCCGCTCTCCTCTCTTTTGTGTTAGTCACTTGATGAGTTGATATCTGTGCCTTTCTTTCTTTTTCTACTCTGTTCTGTTTCTGTCTTTTATTTATGAGGTTTTTATTTTGTGCTGATTTATAGGTGTGGCCCTGAAACCCTTTTGCTGCTTATAGTTTTGGATGCATCTTTCAGAGACTGAAGTACTTAGTCTCTGTCTGTGTGTGTGTGTGTGTGGTTGCGCTTTCTCAGTCAGCATGAGAAGAACAGAGAATTGATGCACATTACTGAGCCAATGCGAGTCTGTAACTTATTCCCCTTGCTGGATGTGTTTCTTAAACGCTGTAGAAACTCAGTCCACAATTATGACAAGGTTACGCTCTCCTTCTTCTGCGGTGGCCCTGAAGTGGCTCTTATTACCATGGCAACCTCAGCTTTTGGCACTGCCAGTGTTGGCCTTGACAGAGGAAAACAGAGGTCCGGGGATGCCTTTTCCCCATGATCCACCCGGAGTGTTTGTCAGATCCTTTGGCCAGTATCCGTTTTGCTTGATTAAGCCATATATTATGCTTTACATGACTACATGGGAAAACATTAGGCACATGAACAGATGTCTCTGATTCCAAAAAGACTCTTTTATTATCCTCTGTGGTTGGCAAAAGCATTTTGTCTGATATTTTCATGAATAAGTTAGACTTTAATTAGCTTAGAAATAGTTAGCTTTCAAAATGTTTTTGTTTTAGTTTGGATCTCTTTGCTTCTCTTCTTCATGTCCTGGCCCAGTACTCTACCCTTCCCGACTGTAGAGGATCTGCCAGTGGCTGAGACATGTTCAGCAGACCACCCATTCATCAGGGCCTGTCACAGTGTGTCAGCACACCAAGTGCAGTAGGCAGCCAATGTGTGTGTGAGAGGTCCATGATCAGGAACATATGAGCAAGTAAACACAGGGAGGGGCAGCTATCCAGCACCTAAAACAAACTAAAATCTTACGGATACGAATTTTTAGTCTGTGCATAGACTGCATATGGAGATTAATTCATGTCCATTAAATAATTAATTATCTTGTACTTTTCAAGCCACAGTCTGTGGTGATCCGGTAGTGGAATCGCGGTATTGAGTTCCACCCTTGCACCGATTGGACCCTATCACCAGCAGCGCCATTGATCGCCCCCTGAAAGTCAAGGTTCTAGTTTTTGTTCTTGTTTTTTGCAGTCAGTGTGCAGTAGACTTCTGGGGATATTTCAGTCACTGAATGTAGCTACAGAGTGAGTGCTACTCACACTGATGCTACTCTGCAGCTGCAGACCCAGGGTGAGTCTGAGTGAGAAGCGGCAGCTACGTGTGGAAGAGACACTTTATGCAGGAATCCTCCGAGATAATATTATCTTCTAGAAGTAGTTAATTAACAGCTCACAGCAACTAAATATGATACAGTCTCTGGCTTTTGTTTGATTGTTAGTGTCGTGGGAAGAAAATGCTATTGACCATTTCTGATGTCGTCAGTGTAGTTAGCACGCAATAGCTCAGAGTGCTAACTTAGCTTATTTACTATATTACATAAACATCAATCACCCTGAACATCCTGCCCATCTTGGATCTATAAAAGAAACAAGTACTTAAATATACATATCGAACTGCCATATCGGTTATTTGACATTATTCTAAAGGTTGACACACACAACTGTCTGTCTTAACGGCACACCCCCTTTTGATTGCATCAAATAATTAATTAAACCCAAACTTATAAGAAAACAAACACTTGAACATACATCAGCATGATGGAAACTACCTAAAATGGATAACCATCTTTGGAAAAAATATATACGATGTGTACTTTGATCTTTTAGTTTGGCCAGTGTCACATCCGCTAACATGGATGGGGCAGGGTTTATGACCTATAATGCAGCCAGCCACTAGTCGGCCATCATGATTTTTAGCTCCACTTTTGGGGAGCTGTCATGCTGTCCATCTTTGTTATACAGTCATTGATTTATAGCCACTTCTTTATTTCTGTGTGTGTGTGTGTGTGTGTGTTGTGTGTGTGTGTGAGTATGTGTCATTTTTACTACCAGCAGCACTGGTTTTTCAAGAACAGTGCTAATGGATTGTAACGGTGTGTTATCACACTCTCCCTGGTGAGAGTCAGACCTTTGCTCGTGGTGTCAAGTGTTCTTTGGTTGAATAGGAAAACATTACTCTACTGAGACATTTGGCAGCACTCATAAAATGCTCAGATCGGCCTGTGGCTATTTAGCAAAACCCTTCCGCTGTATCTGACTCTGTTGGCTTGTGTTAGAGAGAGAGGGACAAGACAGGGCATGAAAAGGGTTGGCGTTTTGGTGCCGAGGTGCCCCCTGTGCCTCCCTGTGCCCCTGATGAGGGAAGCATGATGGAGTGATGTGGGGGAGGAGGGCCTTGGCAGCATAAAGACCCATTGTGGAGTCAGTGGAGTGGGGCACAGCCCTGCCGTGGGGACCCCCAAAGCCTGGAGGGGGAACAAAGACCCTCCTATGAGGCTGCATGGGAAAGATTCGGACATCACTGCCACTACTACTGCCACTGGCCACACCATGCCTGGGAAAGTCGCATGAGAACAGCATGAGTTATGAAAGAATGGCAGATAGCGAAAGGCAAAGATGAGAATATATGAGAAGAGATGAGGAAAATGTGTGTGAAGAAGACACAAATAGTATGGTCGAAAATGGAGGTGTTAAGCTGCTATGGTCCATGTCGTAGTCTGACTTCCTGTATGGTGGGCACACAAAGCCTCTGAGGGCTTGGTGGGTTTTCCCCACGCACAGGAGGACACATAAAAGCACACACATTCACATATCAATCCACACAGGATCCATATGCTAGTCAACAGCTGGAGGGGTTATTCATTCAGACACAATCATACTGTGCTTGGGCAAGGAGACACACATCCACATGTGAGAACACACACACACACACACACACACATTTGTATGTTGTAATACTTCAAAGCACATCAAAGGCATTGGGGATTGAAATTCCCTTCCTCCCTTTATTCAGCATCTGATGACAGAGGGGTGAGCAGGGGGCAAGCAGTTGTACTTACAACTAAAAGTGCGTGTTGGCATGTGTTCAAACATCTCTGAACATATACAGCAGCGCATGTGTGAATACTTTGCACCATCTTTTCCGGAAAGATAAGATCAACCAAAATTGCCACATTCTTTATTTGGATTAGCCTGGCACTGTAAAGCTATTGTTGTTGTTGTTTTGCGAATAATTCATTGCCATCGTATGGCATCATCGGGACCTTTAATAGCCAACTGACTAAAACATATAATGAGGTCACCTCCACAAGGCTTTTATAAGACAATGACTTATTGTTAAAATTTGCCCAGGCATCACCAGAACCAAAATAACTGGTTGGCAAATTGAGGAGAAATGATACTGCAGTTAAGGACATTTTTAAAATAATACAGCTGCTGTAAATGCTACAGTTTGGACAAATTGAAAATAGGAAAGGTTATCAGTAATTCAGGGTTGGAAATTGACATTTTTGTCCACCTGCCACAGGTGGATTCCAAAATCTACCAGCCTCTCAATAGATCACCATTCTTTTTTTGTTTTTTTGTATGGCTGGTTCGTGTAGCAAATCTACAGAAGCAGCCACTTTTTGCAAATTTTGCCAGCATTTGGCTGGTAGGTTCTGCTAATTTCCAACACTTGTGATTGGACCCTGTGCTGCTTTGTAAGAGGACAGCTTAAAGCCAGACTTATCACACGTGGTAGCCACCTTTGTCCTATTATATTTTTTATGAGAAGCCGGTGCATGACAGTCACAGATGGCAAAAAAAGCCAGGTGGAGCAGAGGTCACAGTTCAATGGTGTAAATATTGACTTGGAAAGAGTGAAAAATCATTGCGTGTTCATTGCGTGTTCATTGCACGTTAACCAATCACAACTAAGATCTGTTGAATGTGGCATGTCTCATTTAGGCAGCAACCTCTAAGGCTGAAAAATAAAGCCAACACAGAAATGCCAAAAGCCGCAGTTCCTCCAACTGCCTCTTAAGCCTGGCTCAAAAAATCAGTCAATCCCCAGACCCTTAAAATACCCAACTTTAATGCACAAATAAATATGTTTACATCCTGGTTCAAAAAATGGTTATGGTCTCTTAAGCTAATGACATGACAGCTTTTATTTAACTCACCTGTTAAATAATAAATGTACATTTTGTTAAGTCATGCATAGTTAAGGCTGTGACTGCTTTGAGTGAAAGGCTGTCTGCAGTGAGTCAGATCCACCCCTCGCTCCTCCACAGCTCCAACCTCTTATCCAAGTACGGTCACTTCAGCTCACTTCTAGCTCCAAAAATCAAAGATGGCAACAGCCAAAATGCAAAACTCAAGGCTTCAAAACTGGAGTCCACAAACCAGTAGTTGACATTAGCTGAAACAACTACGAAGCAAACAGCAAGTTACATTTGGAATTACAAAAATTATGGTTTTACCCACAATATTGTTCAAAAGCCAGACCCCCAAAATTGACTGTCATGCTTGTCAAGAGGAACTATGTTTCATAGTGACTTTTTTTTACGTTTTTTCTACGTCCCTAGTATTAGAAAATGCATGATGTTGCAGCAATGGTAGCTTTTTTATGGACCATGACTCCTATTTTGTAACATATCATTTTAAAGCTCTTTAGTGCTTTTTATAATTGAACTATCCATAGGCACATCAGATCAATGTAAGAACATTAACAGAGGCATAGGCATTCAGAATTTGTCCTGTTGCAGCATCAGAGGTCAAAGATCATGTTCTGTTGTTCTCAGTCTCATGAAAATGTAACTGGTAGATAGAGTGTCTCAGTTTTGAAGGTTTATACTGGCTATGTATAAAATGGTGAAAAGATTCGAAAAAATAATGATGGAGGGATGAAAAAGGAGTGAAGGCACATAGATAGCTACCATTACTGCAATGTTATCATGCATTTTTTCAATGCTAGATATACAGACCTTTGAAAAAATCACTATAAGACATCCCCCCCGTAGTGGACATGCTCCGTCTGCTGTTACTCTAGCGTTGGACTTACTTGATAAAATGATGTGAACCAGGAGGGAGTTGCCAGTTACATTCTAAGCTGATGGTATAATAGAGAGTAGTAAAATACATAGGGGAGAGAAACTAAAGAAATATTACTGTTCGAACAGCCCAGCTCTGTATACACTGCATGCTTTACAAGATGATTTAGATGGACTTTGGCACTTCATCAGCATTTTCTGACCTACAAACTCTTTTGGGATTCACTTTATATTGAGCTGATTTACACACTGTATACAGGCAGAGTGTATATACTGCCGGGAGGATAGAAACTATCTTCTTCAAGCCAAGTAAGTCAGCAGTCAGAGATCATAACACTCACAGGACAGCTCACCACCATCTCTGTATTGACCCGTGTGAGCAGAGAAATACAATTCAGCCTCAATGTCAAACTCCCCAATAGCACCAGGGCCTGAAAAATACATAACTTTTTATTTTTTATTTTAGGTTTACTTACTGTAGTATATTTGTAAAGCTCATTCATTCAAAGTAATTCAACACTGAACCCCCATGATGCAAGAGTGTGTCAAATTGCAGTCAGGTTGCTGCACGGATGAGATCTTTACATGAGTGGGTGTATGCACATGTGGGTGTGTAGTGCATGTACTATGTGCATGTACATTCCTCAGAAATAATAAAGAGCTAATAACTCATCACTGTACTTTGGAGATGATTTTAAAGTTTGGATTAGCTCAAGAGGATGGACCGCAGACAATAAAGCAGCGTGAGTGCTTCTGAATGCCGCACATTTTTATAAGGTTATGACAATCCATTTGTTTATCATTTTGACATCTGGAATCCATTCTGTTATTGTAGGGAGAAGCAGGGAGAGCGCTGCACTGGGCAAAGCCCTCACCCCTCTCACTCTCACTTGCTTGCTATCCTTCTTCCAGCCCATCAAGTCATAGGTTTTTTTCTTCCCTGCTTTCTCTGTGTCGGTCTCTTGGGTCAGAGGAACTCAGTTTTGAAAAAGGCAATTGGATAATGAAACTCTAGCAGAAGGGACAATAAATTAATTACTATGTGCAGAGGATGGACATTCCCGGCTCTGGGCCTCTGTGTGCTGTGTGTGGCGATGGGCAAAAGTCAGTTCAGTCTGTCAAGTATGTGTATTCTTTTTAAAAAGTATATAAGGAAACAGACATGATGAAATGGTGGCACGGTAGAGTCATGAGAACAGCTGACATCACAAGAATAATTACGAAAATATAGACTTCACATCCTTTCATTTTCTTCTCTTGCACCTACCCTTTCAACTCTGCCATTTGCATTTGACGTCTGCGACAAACCTCTCAGTCCTTCCTCTGTCCCCTCCCACAATCCCTTTTCTCTGTTTCTCCTTAGCTCCGATTGAGTGGCCCATCCCTTTCCCATAACCCTGGGCTGCTGCCTGGGACCTCAGCATGACCCGCTCTACATTACTACATTGCTAAGACCTCTCTCTCTTTCGGCCCCGCATCTTTGTGTTGTGTGTGTGCGCGCATGTGAGAGCCAAACAACAGCGATCATATTGCAGTCACTGTGAGTTATTTATTCTCTCTGCTGACATGCTTGGATTGCAAAAGTTTGGAGTTATGGTATTTCCAAATCTGTCGCTGTGCAATAGAAAATAAGGGAAAATGTGTTAGAGGAATGTTTTTGTAGATTGTGTGTAGGCAAATGTGATTTTCTTGGCCTCACTGTATAATTATTTGCCAATTTGGGACTGCCTCTGAGTGAAGAGTGTTTATGTGTTTCGGCCTCCTCGAGTTTAGGTTTTATGGTGTGCCTTGTGGACATTGTATGTTTGTGAGATTTGCTTCCAACTCATTTCAGTCTCCTCTGCATCACTTTTATAGAAGGGACACGGTTTTACAGTCTCTCTCCCTTCTGTTGTGTGTCCAGCCGGTGGAGTGGGTTGAGCTAATATAATTAAAATGCCACAATAGACTGGCATGTTTTACTGGAGCAGTTCCTACTGGGCGAGGTAGACGCAGTGTACCCACTAACCTCTGTGCCTGCCCATTGGCAAGGCATCAAACTCATAGCAGGAGAGGAGGATGAGAAATAGAGGGAAAGACATGCTGGGGAGGGGGAAAGGAAGCGTGGATGTGAAAACAATGGTTAGAAGGAGAGACGGAGTGATGGATGAATGAGGGAAAAAAAAATGAGGGATGTAGGTCAGTGGCAACAGGAAGCAGTGGCTTTAGGAGAGCCCTCTGTCTTTGTGGCTTAATTGCCTCTATGAGCCTGTTTGAAGTCCTCGCTGTTGCGTGTCTGGGTGCCAGCCAATAGTGGTCTGTGTGGTCTGCGTGTGTGTGTTAGCCTATCGAGCATTTCTGCATCTCAGTTTGACACGAATTTCTGACGCACCACGCCAGCGAACAAAGGACCTTGATGTCAGCGCCACTGATTATATGCAATTCTGCACACAGCCCAAAATATTACGTGTAAAACGAAACAGTGCGATGAGTCCTCTAAGATGAACCCTGCATTTTAGAGGCAATTTTATCTTGTGTCATAAAATTGCTCTTGGAAGACACCACAGCTATGCAATAAAGTGCTCGATGTTTCTCAGCACACGCTCTGCGATGCTTATCATGGTGTCATAATGCTGGAGCTGTCTCTGTCTGTGTCAACAGTCTGGTTCCTGATGGACTTGGTATAAGAATTCAGTTGGATTTCTACTTAAAAAAAAAAAAAACCCATAGCATTACATAATCAAAGGTTGCAACATACATTACATTTCCATTACAATTTGAATGGTGGTACATAAGCCTTACCTGCATGTGCCTACCAAACAAAGCCACACATTTGTCTCTTGTTGAAGTGGTGAAGTGTGATTTTTGAGGAGTTAAAAGGGCATTGTGTAGGAGTTAGTGACATATAGCAGTGAAGATTGCAGATTGCAACCAGCTGAAACTACTCCCATGTGCGAAGCTTGAACTTTCCGTTAGGATTCCTTCAGTGTTCAATGTTCAGGAGGTTTCTTCCTCTCTCTCTAAAACAAATAGACCAGGTGATCAAAGCCGGTAAAAACACAGAATAAATCAGTTTTACATTGCAAATCAGTGTTTCTCCAACGCTGCAGCTTGTCATTGAGAGGCTGTTAATGTGCACTTAACTATTTTCTCTGATTACTTATGATCTAGACATTCAGGAGTTTTTTTAGTGGAAGTCAAATTATTTGCAGAGGTCTCTTCCTTACCAAAACAAAATCAGTGATTTAAATTAGTAAAAACACTGAATAAAGCAGTTTCACGTTTAAAAAGTAAGTGTTTTCCTTATGCTGTTTTGCTTGTTGTGGAAGGGCTGCTAAATACAGTGGCCGAAGCACAAATGTGAATGGCCCTATCTAGAGCCAGTGTTTGGTGTGTCCATACATGACTACTATAGAAACATGCAGCTGCAACATGGTGATCTTCATGGACGAGGACCTGCTCCCTATGTAGATAAACGGCTCATTCTAAAGAAATAAAAACATAACAGCTCTTATTATCAGGTGATTATCAGTAAAGAAAACATGCTTATTGTATTTTATTGTATTTCTGCTGATATATTCCCCTAAATTCTACACGCTGGACCTTAAATGAAGAAAAATTAGTTCTCCGGTAATGCAACCGTGTTTTGAGAATGGCTTCACATCTTTGACTTTTATTATATCAATAACACACATGCTGACTCACTTCAGTTCAGCATGTAATTTCACACTCTTCAAAGGGAGAGAAAATCCACTTTCAGGCCTCTGCTTTGATCCGAGCTCGCAGCTCATACTGGTGACATGGGATTATGGCCTCATAGACCATCACACTATTTCTGTGTGCCACAGAGAGTCTGAACACAACACAGTCACAAACCCAACATCACACTCACACAGCGTGATCACATCTGACTTACAGAGTCACTGAACCTCTCTCTATTGTGCCTATTTTTAGGGACACTGATATCCTTTTTCCAGGGGGATACAGCAGACTTTACAAATGTCAGTTATAGCTTGATTGAGTTCAGGTTTTTTGCCTGAATGCTCAGCTGATTTTTGTTTGATGCAGTGTATACCTGTAAGATCGAATTTGAGGCCCATAGTGAGTATTGGCAAGATTCCATGTAGAGTTTTAGTGTGAATGCAAGTACCAGTTTAAGTTTTCAGCATGTGGTATTTACCATCTGAGTGAGATTCTGAACAAGACGTCTGGTTTGAATCCAACTGCAAGTTTAAGTGTTCGTCCAAGTTGTTGGGGATAAGTATATGAGTTGAAAATGAAACTGAATGACAGGCACGGGAGGAGAGAGGGAAAGCTAACAAAACCAACTCTGTACAAACAACAAAAGTACAGTACACTACTGTTGAGGGTGTTGTGTGTGTGTGTGTGTGTGTGTGTGTGTGTGTGTGTGTGCGCGTGTGTGTGTGCCTGTGATCTGTGCTCAGTGTGTGTATGTGGTAACCTGAAACCACAGGGAAAACGTTCCTAGAATTCCGGGTGGGTTTGGTGTCGTGGCTCTCTCACTGGAGCCCCCTGAGTGGTGCTGGGAATGCGGCCTCCGCACGGAAGAGCAACAGAATGAAGTGAAAGTGAGTATCCTTGTATATTTGGCACAACAGGTAATTGAATAGTTTGTGCCCTAAAGTATAGATGAATTTTGAAATAACACATTCACCCAAGGTTATAGCAATACACATAAAGAGTGTAAAGTTTTTGTTAATTTAACAGTAAAATATATAGTGTCATATCCAGTTTACAGTTCATTCCGAGAGATGATCAGTACCACAGAATGCCAATAAATGAACACTCAAATTAAATGTTTTCTAATTAAATTTGTTGCTGTTGTTTTTTGCATGAAAGGCAACAGCACATGAGAGCAGTGTTCCATATTTGGAAAGTGTTTGTGACTCTGACAAACGCTACCTAAAGATTTGGACAATAAAACATGAAGAAATACAGCAAAGGATAGCAGGGAAGTGTTAAATATGGTTGATGACATTTCTTGGAGGTGATGACAAGGTCAACAACATAAGTAACACCTTCTGCACATAGTTATACATTCAAGAATATGACTGTCCTATACCTTCAAACATTAGCTCCATAAATAATCGCTTTAGATGAGAAGCCTGGCAAAATTACAGATGCTGGAACCGTTTAAGACAGGGATCATCAACTACATTTGACCAAGGGCCAGAACTTTTCAAAGCACATACTGTGGGCAGTAGACTTTTGGGGGGAAAAAAGCAACTCATTCTAAGGTAACAAAAACATACTTATTAGTTTCAAGAGATTATACTCTAATGAAAACATAGTTATGTATATTATATTCCACTTCTACATACCCCCTTAAATATTACCCTAAATTAATGATATAAATAAAATGAATTAATTAAAAAAGAAAAATAGTTGAATGAGAGCAATGAGTTTGTCCCCATTCTTGCATGAAGATATTTCCCTGGGTCCAGACCTTTGAATCTACTGAGTTGACTGGGACTAAGTGATGCAGTGCATGTGTGTGTGCTTGAGAGAGATAAAAAGGTGGAAGGTTGACTATTTCACATAATGTTTATGTAACGGCAAATATGTAAAGGCTAATAATAATTTACTCTGAGTGCTGCTTTATCACTTTTTGACGCATCACCACTACTTCTTAATAATAAGATGACAGATTGTCTTTAGTATGTGCATGTGGAACACACATAATTGGGGTGTGTAAATCACTTCTGATAAAATTATTTCCATCTCAGTTGTTTTTGGTGTTGCTTCAATATAACATTAAGGAAAAAAAAGCTAGATATTCTAAAAACATGTTTCTTTCCTTAAATGTATTAATGTCTGAGGGCCGGATGGGAAGCTTTGGAGGGCTGGTTGTGACAGTCACTGGTAAAGGGCTTGAGAAAGATAAATGCCGGAGTGGAACTAATTTTAGAGAAAGTGATACTTTCAATAACTCTTCGCTCTAGGAGCAAATTTGCTCAAATATGCTCCAAGCCTCTTAACCCTTTAACACCAAGTTTGACATCCGTTTTCTTGTGCTGTATTCAGAGGCCTTTCACAAGCATTAAAAACTCTGACATCTAAGAAAATTGGTTTGATTAATTTATAAAACATGCAAAAAAAAACATAATTAGCAACTTGGCAAGAATTGTCCCAAAAATTGAAAAAACTAGTAAAAGGTGACAAAAAATGACCTGAAGATTAGCTGGGGCAAATTATTTGATATCATCAAAAAACTAGAAGAAAAGGCCTGGAAATTCCCAGAGATATTTTTTTAATTCTTTTTTTTTTACGAATGTCTTGCATTTTTTTTGCATTCTTTGTTAAGTTTCTCACTTATTTTTGAAAGAAACAAGCCAGTTTGATCAGGTTTCAAAGAGTTAACCCTAAACGCAGACTTCTCAGTTTCAGCTTACTGACAGACCTATGATGATGTTTCCAATTTCCAACCTGTGGCTGATTGACAGATAAGCCTGATCATGACAAACATGATAGTAATGACTGGGACTCCTGCCAAGAAGGCCATTTTGGCCATGTGTTTGTTAATGCTACCATCTGCCTGACTTCATTTGGATAATAGCTCAATGACCTTTGCCCTTCTTCTCTGTGCCTGAAGTATAGTCACTCTCTCCTACTCCTTGACCTTAACAAAAGTTTGCACAACATTGCAGTACATAATCCTATATGTTATTCTGGTGTCAAGTAACTTTTAGTAGAGCTGCCTGCCTATCTCTCTATCTACAATATGCCCTCAACTGTCCATCTTATTGAGTGCCTGGGGACCATTTCTGCTTGTGTGTGCAGGGTATGCTGATATTCTGATTTAATAAATGTACAGTGTGGCTGTCTGTGTGTGTGCGCGCATATGGTCATAGCAGAGGATGGGTCTAAGTTGTGCTCCCACATACCCTTTGCAGCAGCAGAGAGTTTGATCCCTGACCCCCTCACTCAACACCCTCGCAAGCCCTCTCCACTCTCTGCGTCTGAGTATGTGGATGCCTGTGTGTGTTTGTTGCCTTGAGTCAAATGTACTGTATGTTTGAG
Source organism: Plectropomus leopardus (assembly GCF_008729295.1). Lineage (NCBI taxonomy): Eukaryota > Metazoa > Chordata > Actinopteri > Perciformes > Serranidae > Plectropomus > Plectropomus leopardus. The sequence goes on from NC_056474.1 coordinate 15,055,228, forward strand.
TTAAAACTGGACTGTTTGCACTGAGCGCTCTTTGCTTACACAGGCAGCATATACAGTCCAGTCCAGATGTGACATCATGCCTCCCTCTTTTCCGTGTTTATGATACATGTTGTACAAACTGAGCTATTCTGTGATTGCAAAAGCAGCCAGAACATACAGATTTGATGCAAGTACATAAAATCATGACATATAGTATATTTGGTTTCATCCTCGGTAAACCCCTTGACTGGTTTTAAGTTTACACTGGAGCTGTCAACCTTAAGCACTAGATCACGCCATTCTGGCCCGGATCAGACAGACAGACAAACAGGTGGTCGTACCACACCAGAGGATCATGGTCCACTCCACCCGTCTGTGCTCAGGGGCATAGTTTACTCTCCTGGCTCTGCCCCTGCCTGCCCTTGTCTGCCTTCCACACACCAACTGCCCCCCAGCTCCCCCCAGACCTCTAACCTCAGCTATCCATGCCCTCCTCGGCATGTGGGCATGTGGCTGCAGGGGGGATGTATTCATTTCTTTAAGTCTTGTAACTTTTCTTTCTTTCTTTTTCTTTCTTTCTTTCTTTCTTTCTTTCTTTCTTTCTTTCTTTCTTTCTTCCTTCTTCCCTTCTTTCTTTCCTTCTTTCTTCTTACACCTGTTCTTTCTAAAGCTCTTACTTTGTTGGGTTTTGTAGGGTCATTTTTACCTTTACAGAATCAAATTTGAGTTGGGGTCTTCGCTGATCTGTCACTCTCTTACATGCATCTTACATGCATCCTCTATCCCATTGTTACTAATACACACACTTACACACATGCACAATTACACACATTCACACAAATTATCCTTAAAATCAGGGAGTTGTCAGATTGCGCTTTGTGGAATTGAAATTGGGTAATGCTGCCATCTACTGGGGAATCGGTGTCATTGAAGTTGGTATAGAGCTTCAGGAAGTTTTGAGGTTTCAAAATGTATTTGACACATGAGATTATATTTCTAACACTACATGCTAGATTTTGTCATTGTATTGTAGCCTCATAGCTTTATATTTTTTACACATTTTACATACTCAAGCACATTATACATTTTCATTTTTAGATATGTTACATACTAGTATTGACATTGCCTATTTCACATTTTTCTGTTGGATATTTTTACATTTTTTTGTGCTTGTACTTCACTTATACATTTAGAGTTATCTTTGTTTTATATCAAAGCAGAATTAATGAACTGAAATATCTGCCCAGGGATCAATAAAGTATTTCAAGTGCAAATTTAAAGTGACCCCCCACCACTACATGTATAAAAATGAGTTGTATATTAAACTGGGCCTACAATACAGAGTGAGGCAGCCTAAAGTGCCATGTATTAACATGCCTTTATATGGTGCATACAATACTAACCTATTGTTGAGAGATTCATGTATTTACAGATTCATTTGACATGGATTCATGGGTAACAGCCAGTCTTTCATCAATGTTGTGTACTTCAAATTAAACGGGTTGTTTGTTTTTTACAAAGAGGCCAGTTTAACTTTGCTAATAATATGTTGTATTACTATCAATGTATATTTTCAGAAATATTTTAATTCTGGGAGAAAGAAATAAAAAATGATAAAGCAATAATTTGGACCCCCTGAAGTAACTCTGAGGACCTCCAAGTGTTTGCAGACCCCGTGTTGAAGACCCATGGTATAGAGCAAACTCTGTCTGTTCTGGTGTTGGATGGAAATCTGTTCATTTTACTTGAATTGTGCCCACTTGACTTGTTTGTGCTCCAGTTAAAGGTGCTGTAGGTTTGGTAACTCACAAACACTGAAAGTTAAAATTATTCTAAAAAAAGATTTTATTCACCAATTGCCTAATATGTCACTGTTTTAAAGCAAGGCAGAGCCAAACAGCCTCTTTTGGGCTTAGGTCTAAAAGTGTTCACTATAGTCTTATATTAATATCCTAGAATAGTAATATTTAGCTCCAGCAATATGTTCACTGTCAGCCATGGTAATGGCAAAGAGTGGCAGAAAATTACACATCCTTTTCTAACTAATATTTTCTCATTTTTATTTTCACATTATTTACATTTGAACCACAAATATGTAGTTAAATTTGAGAATCCAAACAGTGAAAGCTGTGTTTGTGAGGAACACAGAGAGGAGAAAAGTGCGTGTGAATGCGTGGGGGCATATGCACAAGAGAAAATTAGTTGTCTTTGTCAGGAAATTCTGCTCGTCTGCATGTGATTTGCGGGTGTGGGCAAGGCGGACATGACTTTTTCTTGTTCTGCCAATCTAATCGAGCTGCATTGCCTTTTCCCAGAAGTCTGTGTGGTCTGTTGAGTCAGCCTGCAGTATGTCTGCTGGTACATCGGAGCAGGCGACATAGAGAGGTGGAGAACAGTTACACCCAGTTTCAGACACAGTCGGGACAGTTGGGCTTGGGAATGTCCTCAAAGCAAACCACGGGCCAATTACAGTTGTAATCTGTGTAACTGCCACCTATTAAAGGTCACATATAGATCTCTTAATGTTATAGCCATATTGTATGCTTCTTTGTCTGTCGTCAGCACTAAAGACAGACAAATGAAGCTCCTCATTTTGTAATTTGTTTTAATAAGTTTTATGTAACCAAGGGGCCACATTGATTTTTAGCTGGAAGGGGGAGCATGGGTATCTGGTTTTCCTCACTTCCTATAAGGAAAGTGTATTTAATTAGTTGAACATGGTTTAATGTTCATGACATGAGTAATGTAGGCCCAGCTATCCCTGTCTCCTAGAAATTTACATTTTCATAAATCTAATTTGAAACAGCAAATATGTTTTAGGGAAATGTAATGCTGAGCAAATAATGATTTCTATCAACATGATGTTGCTTCCAATTAACGTAAATATTGATTCTGAACAAATAAATTAAAATAAATGTTTACAAAGTAAACAAACTAAAATTTGTCTTCAGAAACTGCTATCAAATCAAATCCACTTAGTGTAGCATCGTAATAAACAGAACTCTATAAATGAGTAATATGATCGCAATTCCACTTTAGAGTAGTGTTTAAGCTGAATTTTAACATTCCCAGTCACAACAAATAAAAATCGGTCACATTTCCACTTATGACAGCATTATGGTAAAACTAGTGCACTCAAAATGAACAACAAAAATCAAAAATGTTAATCCTGCTTAAAGTGGTGTAGCAGCTTCAAATGAACATGAAAAAAAGTGTCCCATCCCATCGTGATATCCCTACAATTTTTATAACAATTCATTAAAACCTCAATCTTTCCCTAACCTTAACCAAAGTGCATTTGATAAACTAAACCTCCTAAACCTAAGACAGAAATCTGGTCCCAATCTCGGGCTTCTGGGGCCGTGTTCACAAAGATTCCTGGTACAAAGTGTTGCTCATAATGACGAAATTCCAAGAAAATAAGAATTATGATGTTTTCTAAAAAAAATATCCTTGAAGTTAAGACTAGATCCTGGTTAAGATTTTTTTTTAAATCACAAAGGGTCTTAGCCCTTAAGAGAGCACCAAAGGTTAAAAAAAAAACAGAAAGGATAGGGAGGAGGACTTTTAAGAGGCTTAAGAGTTTCTTAAGCAGAGGAGAAAATGGCAGAAAGACAAAGAGGTTGGAAAAATCTTCTCCAAACACTGGGTGACAGTGAGTTCATGAAATGCTGCAGATTAGATGATGCAGGGGCAATGATTATAGTCAGTCTTACTAGGGATACTTCCCACCCAATGCAGTGATATAACACCAGAAATAAAGTGAGCACAACTCTTAAATATTTATAACTAGAAAAATGTCTCACATTGTGATGCAGTTAATTTCATTTCCACTGGGTTTGTGAATACACCAGCAATCCTCCTCAACCACCAAATTGTGAAACATGCATTACATAAATACAATGTTTAATTACCTGAAAGAAACATTGCCTCTGTACATTATCCAGGCAGCGATTACATTGCCACAACAGCCTAATTAAGAAAGCAGTTGAGTAACATACAGCTGTAATTTCTAGGAGACAGTTGGCTCAGCATATGTGCTAAGTCACAATATATGATGACACATACAGTATCAGTTTTAGTTTTTATTTTTTGTTGACATGAACATCAGCCTTTAATTACCAGCTGACATTTTATTATTACAGTAGAGCATTTCTTTTTAGTTGATTGAAACTAAATTGTTGAAAAATGTGTTAAACTCACCTGTTCAAAAGCAGGGCTGCAACGACAATTATGTTCATTGTCGACTAATTCGTCTATGTTTTCTCAATTAATCAGATAGTTGTTTGGTCTATTAAATGTCAGAGAATTGTGAAAAATGTCAGTCAAAGCACAAGATGACGTCCTCAATTCTTCTTTCTCAAGTCTTGTTTTTTTCCACAACCCAAAAGTATTCACTTTTATTGTCATAAAGAAGTGAAGAAACCAGAAAATATTTACATTTAAGAAGCTGGAATCTGAAAATGTTGACTTCTTTCTTAATAAATTACTCACAGATAAATTGATTACCTAATTAGTTATTTGATTAGTAGTTTATTTAACATTATCTCACAGTTGACTATTAATAGATTAAGTAATGTGCCAAAACCCACGAATGAGACTGAAATTATGAGCAATCTCACTTTTCTTATTTTGAAAGCTTTTAACAGTCAAGATTTGTTTGAGCCTAATATCAGAAAGATCTGCCTGAGAGTCTTATCTTGACACTTGAAATTACAAGCTTAAAAGAAAAGTTAAAAGAATGTCAGCCTGAAGGCATTATCAGACTCTCTCAGCTCATTGTTGAAAAGCTCCATGTGGTCCAATAAAGCAGATGGCGCTCAGTACACAGTACTGGCCACAGGGGTGCAGTCTGGAAGCATGTTTAGCTCCCCTGTCAGACCAGCAACCGAGTCTGAAGGTACCAAATGTACTCCAATTGCAGTAATTTATAGTTTGCGTTTTTTCTGCCTGAGGAAGTATCTTATCCCTTCATCATTATGTCAGTGTTTGGAGGCAGAACTAAGTACAGAGAGTACAAGTTGGATCTGGTGGCTTCATACAGAGAGTGGGAGAGTATATACATTACACTGTGCTGCAGCTTTTGATTTGCTAATGTCAGGATTTGTTTCCGCTGCCACAGGGATGAGAGAAGGAGAGCAAGAGAGAGAGAGAGAGAGAGTGAGTGTGTGTGTGTGTATGTGTGTGAGTGTGAGAGAGAGAATGTGAGGGAGAAAGAGGGAGCGAGAGCAGTTTGTTGGCACGAGCGAGTCACTTACACCAAATTAATTCAGCTCTTTGCAGTTGCCGTGATTGTTAGATAAATCGATACTTGTTCATTAGCCTGGAGTAGCATTGAAATGAAACATGCTTGGCTGTGTGTAGGCCTATAATGGGCCAATGATGAGCCAAACTAGATATTGTAGACATCCTCTAGCCTGCAGACGGAAATAGAAATAGACGAATTGAATAGACCTAATGAAGAGTATCAAACGCCTCCTGGGTACCAGGTAATCACAGTATGTGATTACCTGCAAGTGTATGTGCATGCTAAGTGAATCACTATGCCTAGTCATAGATCATTTTCCCAGCTCTTTTTGTTTCTCTTTAATCTCTCTGCCTGCGTTCCCTCTTGCTGTCTGTATTCCGGCTCTCTGACTCTTCCCAGAGTTGGCCCAGGTCACCGTGACCTCGAGAGCATACCAGGGCAGGACCAGACTAGGCTGAGCTCACAAGACGGAGTGCTTGTTGAGGTTGCCTACAGCAAGGGGTTGTTTTTTATCACAGACAGGGGCCAGGGTTCATATGGTCATGAAAAAACTGTAGAAATCATGGAATTTGAAATTTCCAGGCCTAGAGAAGTTTTGAAAGAAATAAATAAACCAAAAAATGTTGGAAAAGACTGATTTAATAATGTTTGGTTTCAGTTGGACAAGCACAAGGCATGGCTAGACCAGGACCCAGGATGTTTGAAATGTGGACTGTGTAGTTAGATGTTCATCATAACAAACATGAGAGAGGTAGCACTGGTTAGTCATGCCAAAGGAGCTATCATTAAACACCAGGTCCACGATAAAACAAGGGATCATTTCAGGTTCTGCGTCCAGGAACAAACCCTAACTGCAGAGGGACTATGCGCACTAACGGGGGCTAATTCTTGTGAATGTTTTCCCACATGTCATGTAAGGAAACAAGCAGCTTTTTTCAGGGTTCATGGTTTTCCATCAGTCAGATAGCTCCCAGATTTGCAAGTTTACTGCACTGTACTTTTAAACTGGCACCTTATTTTACTGACTGGTACATTTTGACATGGAGTTTCAGTTTCCTGTTTTTTTATGTGACACCATACACAGAAGTTTCAGAGAATATGTGGTCATGAAAATCTGCCATGAAGTCATGAAAAATCAATGTGGGTAAAAATGTGTATGATCCTCGAGGGACTCCAGCAATATCTTAATAATAATGATAATTATTATTATTATTCATGTTGTTGTTGTTTTGTTGTGATCTTTATTGTCCGCTAATAAAGACATTTGTCTTTCGACTTAAAGGTTGGTTAAAACACATTGTGATAAAAATCACAATACAAACAATAAATAACAACATGCCTTGTACAGACAACAATAATGGACATGGTTCCAATGTTATTGTGGTTATTGTGGTTACATATTCAGCAGAATTATTGTATTTGCCATGAAAGACTTTTTGGAAATGTTCTTGTTTGCTGCAACAGCTGTATAGTGTCTTCCTGCGGGCAGTTTTATGAATTCTTTATAAAGTGAATGAATGTGGATCAGACACAAATTGTAGGGCTTTTTGTTTCACCTGCATTTTATATATACATCCCAGTTGTTTCTGCTTTTTCCTAAATAATTTTGACTTTTGACTTTGATTGTGAGTACTGGAAACAGTCTGTAAAATTTTCTTACATATATCATATGATCCAATGTCTTAATTACGTACAAGCTCTTCCTTCTTTGTTTCTTTTTTTACAGTAAAATGTATTCAGGTTTGGCTGTAAAACTTAAAGTGCTACCAAAAAGGTTCCTAAAAAATTGAACTCTTCTACTGCTTCAGCAGGCTGATCATGAATAACAGACAACAACGGAAAATAGTGACAGGCACTGTGTTGACTCACAGCAACCAACTCCTTAGTCTTATTTTCTAATTTAAACTTTTAGGCTTCATGAATCCAGGAAGTCGAAGTGTCTTCTTGGTCAGCAGTGCACACACCCAAAACTAACCCTCTAAAACCTGCTAAATGAGAGCACAGTTTCCCTCTGTGAATTCAGCAGCAGTTTTGTTTTTTTTTTTTTTTTTAATTTGGCACTGAGCAGTTTGGAAATCCCAATTCTCCAGAGAGAGCTCCAGCCAGCTATTAGCAACGGGCAACATCTCCACCAGACCATGGTCTACTGGCTCAGAGGGGACGAGGGTCAGCTTTCATCTCCATCCACCCAACAATCTGATAAGACATCCAGTCAACAGCTACCATGCTGATTACACAAACAAACAGAGACAAGCAAACATTCAGACAGGCTGCTTTGCTTTTCCACATGGAGCTCTCATCACTTAAAAAAACTGAAATGTGCACAACACAAATGAAAGGAAATCTGAATTTAATGATTGTGTCTGAAAGCTATATTCCCCTCAGGAGTACTCAGTGAAAGAGATATGTATTGGCAGTGATGGGCAAATGGAAAACAGAATGGAGGAGAATATTGATTGGATACTTGACCTGCCCAATAAAGGCCACATAGGCGTGTTTGACAGCATTAAAAAAGGATATAGAAAACAAACATACTGCATGAAGGGAGCCATTCATAAGTGTAGTAACACCTTTTATTGCACTGTAGAGGACGGGCTTTCAGTGCGTAATAGCCGTGAGTAATCTGAGCCATTGGACCTTCAACCATATAGCTGTTACTGTGCAACCACTCAATAAACCAGCTCGGTCTTGGTAAAATCACCCTGGGACCTCTTAAGAAGTGGCAAAGCAATTGAGACCAACATAGTGGTGTGTAATTCCAACCCAACCACACAGCCATAAACAGCCATATTTCACTGATCCACAGCACCATGAAGACAGATATACAGCCGGCTCAGCACAGGTGTCATGCCTCAGGTGAAGTCCAAGACAAAAACTGTAAAGATTCATTAACCTAAATGTCCTGCACGAAAATGTTTCATCTTGGCTGAAATAACATAACCCTGCAGTTAGTGTAACTGGAGTTGAAAACAGCCTGTGGACTATTTGCATTTGAGTGTGGAGCCCCATTATTAATTGTTAAAGAACATGTCCTCTGCACTTAGTGCAATAGCTCTACATCAGTGGTTTTCAACCTACAGTGAGTCATTTGCGGCCTTTCCTGCCATGATAGTGCCAACAAAACTGGTTGTATTTTAGAAAGACATGGAGGCATTTCCAACAATTACTTTGACTCCAGGTGTTTTTCAGTGTGACACTGGCAGCATTTCCAACGGCGATTGTGCCACCAAAAGTGGGGGTTTTTTTAGCAAGACATCTGCTGCATTTCAGTAGTTATTGTGCCCTCAAAATTTGTTTCTTTTGAGAAATGGGCTGCATTTCCAGTTGTGATTGTTCCACCAAAAGCAGGTTTTTTTCTACACCCCACTTTACACTTCTGTGGGTTGCCCCCAACAAAGTCACAACATGATGAACAGGATATGAGAGAAAGGAAATCAGCTGCCACACATAATTGTTTCTTTTTTTTTAAATTTGTTTTAATTTTTGCTTTTTTTGTTGAGAACCACTGCTTCAGGCAACAAGCTGTAAGTTCAGGGCAATCTTCGGCATTAGCATTCCCGACTAGGGAAGGACACAGTCCGATGAACTACAGATGAATGATTATGTCGGCAAAACAAGTTTAAAGAGTTCCACATCATCTCATGATTAGTCATGCAGACACTTCCCAAACACAAGGAGCAGCTCGTCAGTATGAAATCATCAAACGGTTTCCAACTAACTTCAAAACAAGAGAGATGAGATTGCCGGGTTCAGCAGCTGACTATGTTTTTGATCTTGTTTGGAGTTGCAAACATGACTGCTGTGCCCGTGCTGCTCTTTATATTTCTGACCCTCCCTGACTCTGCCTACATGTCTGACTCATCACCCAACACAGACGCTTGCCCGACTGCAAAGAAGCATGACAGAGGGCCCACTGGGCTACCAGCCAGGTCTACAAAATCACGCTGCACCCTTGACTTGGCTCTTACAGAGAGAAACTGGGAGTTTCACATTATTTGGACAAATCATTTTGAGTATCATTGCATAGAGCTGCAGTCAAAGGTTTGAAGTTCAGCAGTGGAAAACAGTAAATCAAATACTTGTTGAAACAGAACCGTTGACTGCCTTTTTAAAGTTTTTCAAAGTGGATTGAACTTGGGATAACTTTTTTCAAAGTCTACCTCGTTATCCACAGTGTCATAGTGTTGCTCAACAGCCATTAGGTTGCTGTCTCACTGGGACTGAACTGACCATAGTGCCGTTTCATTTCCAAATCCCTAAGCTGCCAGCTGGAACAAGGAAGAGGTGAGGTCAAAAGATAGGAGGAGACAGATAAAGAGAGGAAAAACAGAGCTATTGTGAATAAAGCGTGACTAAAATTAAGCCAAGACTGCATGCCCCAGGTACCGCTGAGACTTCCAAGTGACTGCGGCTACTGGTGGCGATCAGCGTGTTCATGTGGTTACCAGCTGGGTTACAAAAGACAGCAATGAGAACAAAGAGGGAGAAAGCAGGATTTAATGGAGTGTGGGGTACTGGGCAGAGGAATCGAGAGGAAGAAGAAAGATGACTTGAACCGTAGACATGGCCTCTTGGTGGACTTTGAGAGATTGTTTGAGAACTCGAAATAATAGGTGGAGGGGAAGGAAGAGAGAAAGAAATAGAGCATAGAAAGAAAAGCATGCTGTTTGAGCTTGCCTGCCCTGCAGATGCCCTTTCCCGATTTGCTTGCTGTTCCCTCTTGCACATTTTATGATCTGAGTATTTCCTTTCTAATAAAGTTGTCTTTGAAGAACAGCAAGTTCCAGAACATACTTCAAACATCTTTGGTAAGAGCAGCCAAAGATTTAGCCAGAGCTTAATTTTGTTTATTTCTGGATGTTTGAAATATTTATTTTCACTGTGTTTATCATTGGGAACCTACGATAAACTCAGACCCACCACAAGAGTTTGTGGTAAGACTGTGTGTACGTTAGCATTGCATTAAGGGGCACAGACTTTCGAAACATTTGTATGCGTTTGCACATGTTCATGTTTACTGTCCAATGCGCACATACGTCATGTTGATTAAATGTTTGCAAAGTGGCTTTTGACCAGTCGCCTGCTCATGAGCTTAGTGTTAGTACAGCGAATGGCTGCTAATGGCACACAGTGTGTGAGAACAGTCTGGCCTTTCAGAACAAAACCTCCTGTTCAGAGTATTTCAACATGTCCAAGCCCCGCTCGTAAAGTTAGCTGGCTACAAACATCTCCTCAACCCCTCCCTTTGCTCTCACCACTGGCCTCACTCGTGACTACAGGTCCTCCTGTTCCAGGAAGAGAAAGTTGCAATGCTATAATTTACAATGTCATGGGATTAGTGTTATGGTGAGTGGTAGTGTTTTCATCTTATGTAGGCTTATGTCACCTAATAATATTAAATCAGCAACAGACAAGCCTTGTGGAAGGCACGTATGACAAATACAGATATGTGGGTAGAAAATGTATTTCCAATACTGGCTTGAAAAAATGTATATTAGTGCACCCAGGGGGCATAGGCTGTGTTTAAAAAGTAGGGGGGGCACATATGACACAGGCTCAGAGTGTCCTCACCAGAGCATCAAACACATTATTTCCTGCATTCTAGTGAATTTTTTTGCACCAATTTATGGTGGAAATGAAAACAAAATCATGAAATTCAGACAGTAGTTGAAAAATAAAATTCTAAAAATAGAGTAGAATAGAGCAGTGCAGCAGTGTTGTAAGAGAGTCTGTGTTGCGTTTAAATTATGTATTCCCCTGTAGATCAACTTCTTGCATTCAGTATTATTCCTGCTGAGTCAATACACATGCAGGTATGATTTACTGATTTATTTCAGCCCCATTCTTTGTTTTTGTTTGGGGATGTCTCTTTAGATGTTGACGTGGCACCTATTCATGTGAATGACACATTCATTATTTAAATTAATTTCTAAACCCTTGGACTTCAATAGTTCACATGTGTTTCAGCAAGATTTCTTCTCCTGTTTAAATCTTTGTGCATATTCAAAACATATTTCACATATCTCATCTGAGATGTTGTGAATAAATTAATTTATTGAGAAAGAAGCATAAACTGTATAAAATAATGGCCATAGCTGCTGTGACATTGGTTTGTGGACTGCCCTTTTTAGGCCTTGAGTTTAGCATTTTTGGCCGTCCCGTTGTGGTTATTTGGAGCCAGAAGTAATCATATTTAGATGGAAGGGTTGAGGTTTGAGAAGTGGGGGTGGATCCAACTCAAAGACTGTTGTCACCTAACTTAAAGCCTTAACAAAATGTAAATGGGTGAGCAATATAAAAATGCATCCTCTATACAGTTTTCAGGAATGTTGAAATCAGTTATAGTGACCTAAACTGTTTTTTGTACCAGGCAACATGTTTATTTCTGCAGTAAAATTTGGCTGAATGGGGATTGACTTTCCTCAAGTGGTCTTCTGTGTTGGCTTCATTTCTCAGCCCTCTGGGTTACTGCTTGTAAAGGAGTCATAATATTTAAATATGTTTCAAATTTTAAATTATATTTGATGTGATCACGTGTCTAATTAATATGAAATTAGTGGTGAGAACAGTTCTAGGTAATCGGAAAAGTGGTAGGGACAAAACCCCACTGTCTCTAACATAAATTATTCTCTATTGCTGTGTATGTGTGTAATGAAAGAGCTGTGGAGCAAGAATTTTAACTTGTTTAGTTTTGTCTATATAGCAGGAAAAATGACTAGTGTAATGATAATGTTGTGGTAATTGCCGTCATGGTGAAACGGACAAAAGTGTAATGATGGCACCTCTTGAATGTGAAGTTGTTTTTATAAGAAGCTGAACAAAACAGCACTCACTTAAAATCACAAATGATGTCACAAAGAGTACCAAACCCTAAAGATGACATCTTTAAAAACTACAGCTGCCATGACCCACTCTGCATTAATCACAGGACTCAACACATGTTCAATCTTGTATATCCACAACAGCCGGGAGGGTGGGGAGAGGCTTTATTAATGAACGATGAACCGACAATTTGCTGTTTACCCTGACAGCAGCACCACCAGCTCTAATCCAATGCCCTCCTCAGCTGAAATAGCACCACCCACAGCCACCAAAATACACACACTCACTCAGATGAAAGCAATCTCATCTCCTTTTAATCATTAGTCATTGACACTTTTCCCCCTCCTCAGTTTGATTCAGCTTGATGTTTGTTTCACAGGAATCATTTATCTTAATCAATTTACATATGGAAGGAAATGTGACCGCCAAAGACCCAAACACATTTTTATGTTTAATATTTTGGATATGCAGAAGAAGCTTTAGTCCAATTAACTGAACAAATATTAATCATTCAGTATTGCCCTGTATTTTTTTAAGATAACATTGTTAAAAAGTAAATTAACTATTCATGTGAATATTTGGTGCATATTTCAAAGAAAAATGATGACAGGAAATTCATCATGGCTTGTGTTTTCAGTCAACAGTTCAGTTTCATGGCACAAATGGCCCTTTTTGTTATTTAAATGCTTTTTGATTGTAATGACACCTTGTTGACAGACATACTCACACACACACACACACACACACACACACACACACATACACACTTCTTTATGGTACCGTTGATGTAAGACTACAGTTATCTCTGCCAGACAGGTACTGCATGTTGCTTCCTCATGATGTCACTGTAACATGCAGAGTTTTGGACCTGTAGAGTTCAGTCTTAACATGCTGCCAAATGGAGATAATATTTTTGTCTGCCATAAGCCTGGGTGATATGATGAGATTATAGTTAAAAACGATATTGGTTGTGCGTGACAATAGTTATTACATGTTCACGATAACAGAACAGTATTCAATTACGTAATGCCTATTATGAATTTTCTGCTATTTTCAATCTCTCTTTCTCTTGCTGTCTCTATCCTTCACCCTTACAAACAGACTGAATAGAAAGACCATTAAACTGTTTACTGTGGTCATTTGACCAGTACAAAAGAAAATGGCAATTGTTAGTTGTTATGGTGACAACACGTTAGTGTGGCTGCTAAGTGTGTCACACTCACTAGTTTGAGTTCTCTGTTAAGGGCGGTTCTGACACTTATTTTATTTATCAAAAACATACAGCTGTACACAAATCCAAGTTTCTCTCCTTCACTGAACTGTGACAAGCATTCGCTTAATTGCTTACTTAACTTATTGTAAAACACACTTCATTTCATTTTGTCAGAAAGAAAATAAAACTCACCATAACGGTCTTAGTTTTTCTTGCTAGTCATCTAGTTAGTTAATCCCCTGTTCCAACAATTACCAGCTCGGGTTTGGTCAAATTAAACCCTTAAGTTACAGAGTTAGATTTGAAAATACACTGATCCGCACCCTGTTTTTTTCCCTGTGGTTTCTCTCTCCCTCTCAGCTGTTGGCTTTCACTCGTTCTTTTGCTCATTTCAATTTACATGTTTTATCAAACATGCAGTTAACAGCAACAAAAGAAAGAGGGAAAGTTAGGGTAATATTTTATTTGAAAACGTGCTCCTGCACTGCTTGTTTGGTCGTTACTGCAAAACCTCACCTCAGTGAGTTTGTGACTTGCCTCAAGTTGGTTTGTTTCTACATCAGAATGCAGGCCTGTGTCTGTGTTATCCTCATTCTATACATCAATGTGTACAAATGTGTTATTAAATAAAAATAACCATTCCAGATGATTGATCTGATTAACTGATCTCAGCATGCACTTGTGCAAAATAGCAGTTTCTGCATTTGTAGGGGTATTACAACAAGTGCTTCTCCAGTCCGTAGATTTTTATATCTATATTTTTATATCTGTGCACTTTTTGGCTCTCTTCAGCTTTTGGTTTGTTTTTTTTTGGACAATCATGTCATATATCCTTGTTTTTCTAAAATATATTTCATCAGTAGGGCAATTTCAATCAGCCAACCTTAGTCTGCAAGATTGATTTTAACAGCTTCAAAGATGATCCTCAACAGTATATTCCTATGTTATTCAGTGATATTATCCAATTGATACACCGCATCAGGGTATTTATCTCATAAGGTTAAGGATTTCATGAAATGTGCTGCTTTTGAATTCGTACAAGACGATTATTAATTCTAATTATTGAAGCAAAGATCCAGATAAACAGTGTGCTTAAAATTCATGGCACAAAATGTCAACCCCTGAGCACGCCATGTAACCTTGGCAAGCTTTTTAATCCTGATGTGAAATTTGAAGTGCATCAAAAATATCAACAAAACTGCCTTTAATCATTTCAGAGATGATGTACAACCAGTTCTCTCCCTGCCAGATACCAGTGGATAATCTCATTAACCACTGGGATCCTGGCACAGAGCTCTGCAGACAGCGTGCGGTATGAATGCAATTAACCAATTAGGCAATCCAACAGGCCTATACCTGCCATATGATTATTTTATATTATGTATGGGTCACTCAGAAGTGTATGGTGGTACTCTGTGTTTAAGATTTAAAAAAATTAAGCCACACTGAAAACTTTTTTTTTTAATCCAGTCCTGTGTTTGTTTTAAAGGGAAATGTGACCAAGAATGTGGAGTGCTCTAATGAGTCTCACAGAAATAAAGGGATGTATGGAGAAATGCAGGGAGGAACCCTTAGCTGTAGTTAAAGAGAGACACACACACACACATTATATACACAAAACATTGAGCTAATTGAATCCCTGGTGAGTGTTGTGGGCTCATTAAACCTTCCAGCCAGACCTCAATGATCCGTCAAGAACTGAGCACAGATGAAAGACACCAGAATCCACTTTACCTGAGGCCAGTTTACCAGACGCCCCCTCACTCTGGCTACGGCCAGCCTTCTCTGTACCTTTAATCAAATGTTTACACATTCTTCAAATGATATTATCCAAGCTACAGCCCTGTTTTGTTTACAACATATACACCAAAATGTTAAGGCACATAATTACACTCGAAATGCACTTTTTTTTTCTTGTATCTCCCTATACACCTTAAAAGATGAATATTTGATTTCTGTTTTCTGCCTTACAACCCACAAGCATTCCTGCAGGCCTCCAAAGATCAAGGCAGTTCAGTTTGAGGTCAGCATCAGGGAGTGGAGGTCGCCGCTAGTGTGTGCTCCAGGCAGAGAGAAAGACGAAAACAGACAAAGCTGCCTTTAGGACAGTGTATCTATTGGGCATTCACAGGGGAATGAGTCAATTCCATAGAAAGGAGTCAGAGAAGTCATAAGTCAGAAGCCCTGCATGTGTAGGTAGTCAGTTTGAGTGTTTGTTTTTAACGTTTGAGACCGCCAGAGGAGAGCACAGTCTGTTGATTGCAAAAAGCTGTTAATTATTTATAAGCCACAAGAGAGAGAAATATTATTTTTTTCCTTGTATAACCTTCTACTCTATGTTCACAGTCTAACTTCAGTTCATTAGGACATAAGGCTACAGCGAGAAATACTTTATGCATTATTGCCATTGGCAGGATTCTTATCGTAACATCTAATGTCTGCTCCATATCCGTCCAGTCATTCGCCATTTTGATTGTCTGTCTATCAGGTGATCGGCTCTGGGAAGTCCTGCCATGTCATCCGTCACGTTCCTACATATGATATCAAACATACCCTGCGATGAAACTTTCCAGGCCTAACCCACTGCCAAACTTACCCTGACACTTCCCTTTCATTAGCATCCCATCTGATGAGCTCATTTCCGCGCCAACACTGTTATCCCAAGCCAAGCCTGGAGACAGACAAGCATATGCTCCCTAACACACAAGGCCCCCACTTTCAACCACTGCTTAAGAGAGCCGTTTGATTCGTCAATTTATCATGTGTGTCAGAGGGGGGAAGTTGAAAGTCCAAAAGCTATCGATTGTTTCCATCTTGACAAGAGAAGATTCAGAGCCGCTGGCAATTAAGAGCTTCAGTTGGTGTCAAAGCAGACGGTGGTTTGTGTGTTAGTGTGTGAAGCTGGGGGAAGGGCTGTGGGGGGTTCACTGTGCAAAAAAACACTAAAGTGAAACAAGAATCTAAAGGTGGAGGAGGAAATGAACAAGAAGGGGATGTAAAGTAATATGTAGCAGCAGAGGGTTAAGTGAGAATTTTTTGCATTTTTATGGGGCCGATCTGCAAAGCGCTGTTTCAGCAAGTCGAGGGAGCACAGACCTTTCTGAGACATTGCTTAGATCACAGGCCAGAGATTCTCAAGTTCAGCACTTTTATGATTGCTTCCACTCATATTCACATGCATATGTACAAGTGTGTGCATTCACAAAAGCACGCACACACACCCATAAACACGTCCATATAAACACACTCACTTACACAATCCATAATCACTTTATCAGCCTTGTACTGCCTGTGAAAGCATCAATTGATTTTATGCCAGTACATGTCATTCCTCTCCAATGAGGTTAAATCCCCAGCACATGGAAGATTAGCATCAACAAATAATTCTCAAATTAATTTGGATAACAGTATAATGACTGTGGGGAGGGCTGTGGCAAACTTTATGTTTGTGAGGTAATATGAGTTTTAGGGCTTAAACGGCAACTAAGCCCTTTTAAAAAAATTTATACATGTTATTTCCATGTCCTAAGACAGTAAAAATAAATAAATAAACACCAAAAACTCACAAATCCAAAAACTAAGAATGCTAAAACTCTTTGTGGTGTATGTGGGTAAATATTCTGTTTCAGAACTGAAAACAAGACAATAGAATAAAGTACATTTAGGGTATAAAAAGAAAGCAAACATTCTGTAGGTCTCCCATTTTTTAGCTGTGTTCAAAACCGTCTACTCACTCACGCGCTTACTCACTCACTATTCTCTGTGTAGTGTGTATTAAATACTAAACCATATAGGGAATAACCAAACAAATTAGTATGCTAGATTTTTGAAATACACAAACACATTGCATTGTGGTATACGGGAGTAAAATGTAGGGTACACTGTATGTACACTAAAATTTGCTGTGCATTGTGGGTATTTTATAGTGCACTATATAGTGGAAGAAATTAACTGCTGAAAATTCGAACACTACTACAAAATGGTGAACATACTATATAGTGCACTAATACGAGATAGGGAATGGTTTGATGCACATCTATGGTCTATAGAGCAGCTCCAGACTTTATACTTCACAACATCAAAAGTTTGAGACTAACCTCTTTACTTTCCAGCTTTGAGAGAGAGTAGATTCGACTTTACTACACCATGAACGAGACATTTTGGATTTCTCATTACAAATGTTCGGCATATTGTTAATGTTAAACCTCAGAGACAGACAGAGGCCCTGGATATTTGGAATGAGTGAATGTGTGTGTACTGCAATATTAATGTGCTTTGCCTTTCTTGTTAAGCTGATAATGAACTTCTAAAGAGTATAATGTCCCAGCACTTCTCTGTAACAGTTTTTTTTTTTTATTACTGTCCTAAAATAAGGAATAATAGGCCTTTGTTTTTACTCATCAATCACTTGTCTGGTAACAAGCTGTCATTGTAAGCACATTTATTGCTATAATCAGTGAATTTTCTTGTAGGTTTTAAACAAATTAGCTAGTGGGCAATTAGTTTGAAACCTTTCTGTAACCCGGTAGTTCTAAAACTGTGGGGCGGGCTCCCCTGGGGGGCAAAGAGCCACTGCAAGTTTGCTGTGGAAGAAAAGGGTAAACTATGGAGTGAAACATGATCTTTGCATGGAAAAATGAACAAACAAGAGTTTAGGCGACTAATGCTGTCATACTGATCTTTTTTTCCCCTAAAGTTAGGCATCCTTTTTTATTAGTTACAGCCCCAATTATGGTTAATAATTAATAAAAGCTATTTAAAAAAAAGTGGGGTGGGTTATATGGACTTTATTTGGATTCTGAAGAGGAGCATGGCAGAAAAACTTTGAGAACCACTGCTGAGTATGATGGCCCATTACAAGGTTACCTGCTAGTCAGTGAAGAAATAATAACTAATAGCACAACATTTCTAAATGACTTGTTGGAAATAAATTACAGAATAGCTTTGCGTGTTTGTGTGTTACTCCTATACAGTACTGTTCTTCCTAGTTTGACAACAATTCAAACACAACCCTCGAGTGCAAGCTTGCTTTGCTTAACACAGAGCTACATCTGCCTGTACTGAATCATTATAACAATAAACAGCTGTATAATCCTTTATATGGCTCCACACTGACATACTGTATTATAAAATGTTAAATCCATTAATTCCGGAGCTATAACTGTGCTTTGACGAGCTGATACTTGGTCATTTCAGCCAAAACTTTTGTGCCTATTATACAAAATTAAAACACTTCCCCTCTACATCAGGCAGCTGCTCAAAACGTTAGCCTCCCTGACATCAGCTCAACAACAGCTCTGACAAAATCAACAGCTATAATCCCCGCCGAGCTGCAGGCCCACGGAGCATGCCAGGGATTAAAGGGTCCGGTTCACCATGTCTCTCAATATCATTTTGACCAGGCTGTGCTCAGTCATATTTTCATTTAAAATATTTTCAATCACAGAAGGACATAAAAGCCGCATTAAGTGATTTTTTACCACATCTGATGCAGAAATTATTGCATAATGGAGCTTTTAATGTTTTCCGTGCAACATGCCCTGTGTTTCGTCTTCGACAAATGAGGCCCTAATGGTTTTTAGTTTATGTTGAAGTAATACTGCGGTGCAGTTGGCAGACTTTTAAATGCAGACATTGATGGACTGCATGATAAACTAAACTAAAAACCAAAGAGAAACAGGGGTTTGGTTTTAGTTTATTTGACAGTAAAAGCAAAATTCTATCTTTGCTTATTTTTCAAGCACAAGTTTGTAAAGTTCAAGACTTTTTCTCATTGTGCTCCTTGTTATAGTTTAATTACACATTGTTACAAACAACAATAAAGAATCCCACATTGACAAATATATATAGTGTTGTGCGGTAAGCAAAAGAAAGCAAAATAACACCAGAGCATGGCTGGTGTCTTGCTAAGCAACCACATCTTGTCAATATTTGTACAACTATCTGCTGCTATTTGACACCAATATTCTCCATTTTTCCTGTTAATATCTGACTCCCCTTCTTTCTTTATCTCACAGTTATACTGGCAGAGTTGTGGGAAATGGCCTGCACGCTCAGAGGCAAAACCCAGAGGTCAAAGTTCGCAGCCCGAACCCCACACTGGCTGAGGTCAAGGAGAGGTTGGAGCGCTTCAACCAGGTAGGTTGACTATTGCCATCAAAGTTGAATAAGCTTGCATACTTTTTTACACTTTAACACCTTTGTAAACAGTTGCCACCGGGTCATTTGTTTTTCATCTACATGTCACACATAATATCTAACACCACAGAGTTTGCTACAATCACAGTGTGTGTCCAAGAGATAAGAGATAATGTTGTTACTGACCTTGTTGTTGACCCGACTGACTGTTAAAGCTAAAGTTGTAAACTTTTATAAATAAAAACTTCCTCAATTACGTCCAAAAAGTATTACATGAGACAGATCTTATCCCTCCTCCTCCTCCTTCTATTGCCTCAGAAAGCATTTAATAGATTCACCAACGTGCACCAAAAGCAACCAATCAGAGCCGAGGAATCTTTAATGCAGCTGTCGGTCATGTTTATTGCTGCTTGTGAACTGCGGTCAAACTGGGTTGCACTGATCAAATATAAATCAAGATTACTGGATTGCCTGTTTTTTTGCCTCAATTGTTTTCAGAAACATATTTTAGTGCACTGTTTATCTGTGAATAGAGAAAGGTTGTGACCTGGCTGCGCTGTTGGAGAGAGTCGACCAGAGTATCGCCAACCAGCGGAAGCACTCTTTCTCATTTTACAGGGAAAAAGTATGCCAAAATACGATTCTGTAAATTTTTGAGACAAGAAATGCAATAACAGAAGCTTGAGTCATATTTAACCAGTGCTGCCTTATTTAGCAGTTTTTACCAGAGTTCACAGAGCAATTGACACAATTGACAGCTTTGTTAGAGACTGCTTAGTTTGATTGGTTGAGTTCCTTCAAGTGCGGCAATGCCATTAGCAGCAAATTAAGAGGGCAGAGGTTTAATATTTTACTAATGTTGGCTGCTTTCTAACCATCTCATATACTTCTGTTTAGATATGACCACTGCAGTAAATTTGTCAAAAATGTATTTTTATAGAAGTTACAGCTTTAATTGCGTTCTTGAAAATGAATCACAGTAGTCAATTAAATAAATAAAGCATCAAGACTGAATCCAGAATCCATCGTTTACTAATGCTGGCTGTTTCCTGTCCATATTCGTATTAGAACAATTGTTTCGATTATTAAATATGTCATGACACTGAAGCAGGTCAAAGCTTATCAGTCAATCAAAGAATGACGTAGCCATCAACTTTTCAGTCTTAATTGATAGGACTTTTTTTCTAATTAGTACGCCTCAAACAGTATAACACACAGTCAGAAGTGCCGAAATGTCTTCGCCATTTTTCAAAGATCCAAAGACTTGTTTTGAGCGCGGAGGCAGATATCAAAGATAAATGAAAAGGATAGAGGGTGAAAGGGAGATGGTGACAAAAAAGTGAATTACTGTGGAAAGAAAGAAAAAAAAAGAAAGATGAGAGGCAGGAGCAAAAGGTCAGGAATGAGTGACAGATAGGCAGAGATGACACAAGCAGCTTCAAAGTGACACTGTTTGTCATGTAGATGGGGTTTAGGGCTGAAAAGGACCAAGAAGAAAAGGGCCATTTCACACAGTCCCCAGAGGCCATTTGAGGAGACAAACGGGCCAGGATTCGGTTCCCCTCTGCCTGCCTGCCCTTTTGTTGCCCTGAAAATTATGCCCACAGATAGTACACGAGACATCTTTCACTTTCTATCTCTATATCCCTTTTTCTTTCCCCAGTTTTTACCTTTTTTTTTTTTTTGGAAGCTGTTATTTTGAAGTTTCTAATACACCTAGAAAACTTCCCTGCCATTTTTCTCATTTGTCATCCTTTCTCTCTGTTAATGCATTTCTGTTTTGCTCTTCTACATCATGGCAATTCTTTATCATTATCTGCCCACACTCTCTCTCCTTCTTTCTTTCACTCTCTCATCCATACATTTATTTTCCATTTGCGTTCACATCTATCTTGTATCTCACATATATATCTCCCAGCCAGCCTGTCCACCTGTCTGCCACTGACAGCTCAAGATCATTTTTGTCTGAGCACAACATCCCATTGTGCACGGTGGCTGTCAAGTGCCCCGTTGTCATGGTAACAATGCAGAGTTGAACGGGTGTCCTGTTGACATTTACAGGGTTGAAAAGCCTACCTTGAATCCAGACCTGGCGGCAGAGCTTGGCTGAGCTTTGTGTTTATGCCAGATAAGAGCAACGGATCACAGAGTGTTAAACTGCATAATGCGGGAGACGTTCCAAGGTACATCCGGAACACTTAAACATCCACAAATGCAGAAATATATTTTTATCCCGCATGCACACAGGCAGCTTTACATAACTGCACAATGGATATATATTAAACTGTAACACCAGATATTGCAAAAAGTTAATTTCAGTATTCAAAATTTAACTTCTAACTTTCGACACTGACCTAACCCTGCTTTTTAAAGTTGTTAAAATCCCTCCTGATCCTTAGTAAGATTTTCAATTAGATAAGTGTCATTTAAACGTTATTAAAATGGGAGGAAATCACAATCCTGTCCAAAAGTGCCTAATACACTCCACAAGACAAATATCAGAGTTATGATGTCACCTGCATGTTGCCTACTTTTCGAGCAAACAAGGTCGTCACTTGTCCCCCGCTCTCTTTATCCTCGCTGCAGAGCCCTCAACAGATGTTTGGAGACAGGGCCATTACATACGAATCTTCCAGGTGGGCGAGTCAGTTCACAAAACAAGTTCCTATTCAGATTGATTTTGGCAAGCCCATCTGGATCCCTCTCCAAATTACAAACTTTACTGGACACCCTCAGTGCCTTTTAGGCAGTAAAGTTAATTGCAGTTAAATCGGGAGGGAGGACACATATAAAGCATTGTTGATCCACACAGGGTACGTTTGCTTTTGCAGACTCCATAGTTCGGCACTGACTCAGCTCTGTGATTGTGCTACATAATGGGTCAGTTATATAACCTTAAACAATATGGACAAATGGTGATTAGCAATCAGTGTGTGGATCCTGTGTGGATAAGTAAGAGGAGTTTTTGGCTTAGTGAACCGCAAAAGCTGTAGACTAATAGAGGGAGGCAGGAGAGTCAAAGTTTTAAGGCATCAAAGTTTTTCAGAGTCCTAACATCCCTCTGCGTTACAGTGCTACACCGCTGCTCTCTCTGTTTTTTTGAGGAATGAAACCAAGTGCACATCACAGGTAGTTCAGGGAGGCACAGAGTACAGGAGTATTCCCTGTAAGTGCACAAAGGCCTGTCTCTGTCTTTTTAGAACGCTCGACATCTCAGCAGCCATTGAGGTACTAACAGTTAAGTTCTTGGCATTGATCAGTAACACCTGCAAGCCCCTGCTGATATGTTCTGGCAAGTTGGCAGAAAGAGCCAGTAAAGTTTTACTGATTACATCTTTAAATAAATGTATTCCTTTAAACGTCTGATCTGTTGTTATTAAACAGCAGGGCAATTTCAAAGTCTGGCAACCTCACACTGGGAATTAAAAAAAAGTCCTGACCTTGACTGTAAGAAAAAAGCTTAACAGAGAGAAACATTGTTAAATAATGCATATGAGATGTCTCCCATGGACTGATCAAACTAATGTCTCTACAGTTGTTAATTTTGGTTCTGTGTTTGTGTGTGTGTGTGTGTGTGTGTTTGTGTGTGTGTGTGTGTGTGTGTGTGTGTGTGTGTGTGTGTGTGTGTTCCTCAACTTTTATCCTCACAAAAAACACTTTGGGTTTCAGACGCTCACACAGCAAGGACATTTTTGAGAAGTTAGTGCTTTGAAGTGCTGCAGACTGATACAAATGATCCATTTGGGGTTAAGATTTTAATTTTATGTCAGTGTTAGAAGTGCAATTAGACGTCTCAGTATGTTTGTTCTTTCATCCTTGCAGCTAGTTGGGTTGTTTATTTTCACTGAAAGTAAAAAAAAAATCTAAAAATAAACACACTGGACTAGACTTTGGTATTGTTAGGATTTTGTCATCGCTGGTACTCTTATCGATACTCCTTGTCGGTTCTGTTCTTTATCAATCCTCTTATCGGTTCTTTTTTATTACTAAGAAATGTTAAAATGCTAAAAATTTTAATGTTTTAATTGATATAGAATGGGATTTGAACTGAATACAGTAAATATAACTAAATGTTGTTTCCAGAGTAGCAGCAACAATGTTTCAATTTGATTCAAATTCTGTTTTAATATCATCTTTTATCTTAGTTGGGACAATTAATTAAGAGCAGCATATTAGGACTACAAAACAAATATACACATGCATGGATCTGTATTTAGTCAGCACAGAGTTTGAGTGAAAGACTGAATAAATAAGAGATATAAGAATGAAGTAACCACCATCACATTTTTACTGTCCTCCATGCTGAACTCGCCCACTACAGAGCCATGCACACCAAACATTAATGCGGTCATTAACAGCGAAAATAAAAAAACAAGGAAGAGAGAAGCGAAGCACAGGGTCAGTAGCCAGGCTGTGCCCCCATCCCACCCATTTTGGCTGTCGAGTAAAGTAAATCTAGCAGCCACTTGCATATTTTACCAGCATTTGACTGGTGGCTGGTGCTACCAACCCTATATACCACAATAATGTCTTCAATGACTTAGCCCTGGGGCTTGTGTTTTTTGTTTTTTTTTTACCAGGTTTCAATGCCCATCGCAACACTTGACTGATTTTAAATTGCACGTATATTCTCTTTTTTTTCTTTTAATTTTAAAGGTATCACAGGTATTTCAATGAATCCTTAATCTGAGCTTTTCTGAATTTGAATAACCTCCATTTCCGGGATTAGTGAGGTTAAGACGTGTATATTTTTACCTACTGGAGAGTAGTTAGACCCGGAGCACTGTGGCACTAAGAGGATTGGGAAACTGCTGCTGATGTATCACAGACTCTGACCCCTCATCTAACCATGGCATTCTCCTCTTAAAGCACTCAGAGGGTGCATACAAAATGAGTGTGTGTGCGCGTGCGTGCGTGCGTGCGTGCGTGCGTGCGTGCGTGCGTGCGTGCGTGCGTGCGTGCGTGCGTGCGTGCGTGCGTGCGTGCGTGTGTTGGCATGCCCTGTAATATTTGACTCACACCCATAGCCACAACGTGTGGTAGACGGGTTGGCAAGATGGAAGAGGACAGAAGAATCCTACAGAGTTGCTCATTTTCATGCAGAATCTAAAACTAAAAGCCTAAAATCACACAAATGCACATAGTATGATCCTAATCTCTTGACCTTCTATAAAATGGTTCATTAAGTGAGTAGGCCCAAGTTATGGTCCTCCCCTGTGTATCCCCTCTGACTATCGTCTTTCTCGCTCTCTTTCACTGCCTGTAAATATTGCTAATGTGGACAATAAATGTTTCAAAGTGGATTTTTGATTCCTGGCCATCAGTCCAGCTGTTTTTGGGTGGAGATCTTTTTCACAATGGTCTATCTGTTTCCTTGTGAGTACTGAGGCCAGATCATTTGTCAGTTTCTCAATTTGCGCTCTGGTAAATTCGAAGTCAGTGGCAACATGCAGTACAGGAGAAAAATCACCCAGACACTCATTCTCACGCTTTATTTCCATCTTTATATGTTTCTCAGACACACGCACACACATAAACACAGACAGCAACATTAGAAATGTTGAAAGCTGTGGTGGATGAAGAGTTGGGAAGACTCCAGCATAATATCCAGTACAGAGAGGCCAGTTGTATGTATGATTGATGAGATCGACTACCGCTTTGCTGTCTGGTTTGGCCAAACTCCCGGCCAGGTTCCACATCAGAGAAGCCTTACTTGTGTTTAACACACACTCAGCACATCTCCTCTGTGGATCCAGTCGATCCTCGGATCTATCAGCTACTGCGGAGACTGTGTGCTCCTGTTAGTGAGGAAAGTTTGCTCTTTAGAAGATTGTAAACATAAACAAAATAACACGTTTTGTGTACCTTTTAAAAAGCATATGAGAAACCCACAGATGTATGACGTCAGTATGCCTGCATCGTATATGTCTGTGATGTTTTCGCCTTCCCTATAGCAGTCAGAGAGCGTTTGAGCTTTAAAGAGTTATTGGAGTCCAGGGATGAAGACGGAGCTCGGGCTGAGCTGGCAGCCTGTCACAGGGAGGGGACAGATTCTTTCCACTTGAAGAAGATGATGGAGCTGGCCTTCACAGGAGCTCTGCTGCTCTTTGCTGCTGCTGTGGCAACGATACAGCAACAAGTCTCACTGCCCAGGCCTCTCTGTTAGCTTGGCAACCAAACTCCATGATCCCAGACTCTAATTTAAGCATAATATTTTTTTTAACCATCGTAATTAGATGCAAAGCGTATTAAAAAAAATCCAGTGTTTTTCCACATTGGGTCATAGTTAGTCTCATCATGGGTTTCAGTTTCATGCAGACAGTGATTCTTGTCGTGTGGAGAAAATATGTGACCTGTTTATGTTACTGGCACATCGTTACGAAAATCCCCCTTTTTTAATGTGATTTAGTGTGCATTTGTTGAAACCAAGTAAAACACCATGTTCCTAAGGTTTTTTTTTCCCAACAGGGATTACAGGCTCATGTGTATTCACATATTTAGTAAACATTAATGAAGGAAGGAGGTAGTTTGAATTTTTTTTTAAGTGAAAATATTCCATTTTGGATGATGGGCTGTAAAAAAAAAAAAGTCTCAATCAGGGCTGTATGGCAACAATTTACTGGTTTGATTATATTTTGAATCTGAAACTGCCAGTGTGATTTAGTTTGTTCAGTTAAATTCTTAAACAGGATTTACATCAGATAAATAGCAATCTTGCATAAACATTGCATAAGTATGAAAGCACTTACCAAAATGTATCCTGGGAACTTCAATTTATTCCACAAGTAAGCAGCTATCATATGCAGAACTATTTGCCTGAAAAGTACTTTCTGTATTTTGTAATGACTTATATTGGTTTTTAGCTTTAAGTAAATGTCAACTGCGCAATGTAGAGGCTACAGAATAATGACAGCATCACTGTTTAGATTGGCTCCACCTAAACATCAAGTTCACTCCATTGGGTTTGATTTCTTGGGGAAATTCAGACTTGATTTAAAGTGCAAAGGAAGTAAGTTGTACAACCCAGTAGCCATCCGTAGTTTAATCTTGGAACCCATCAGCTATCAGTCTGATGATAAAGCCTCTGGGGGCAATATTTCAAGAGATCCAGCAAAGCAAGCGAATATCCGGGTGGAGACTTCCTCTTACGTGTGCAGGTTATTTTAGCTAATCTCTATAAACAGACATCTACATAAGAATGATGAATTCTTTTTTCAAAAGCTAATATAAAGCTAAATTGTTGTCAGACACTAGTCGATGGGTTCCAAGATTGTATTTTAGCCAATTCTTTCTGCCTGGGCTCTTTACCTGCTGCTCAAACGTGACTGGTTACTACAAATGGATCACGGGCAGAAATCAGAATGCTTCCAATACAAAAATCTTGCTCCGTTGCTTACAGATTCTGAATAACATGAAGATATCTGTTTGTAGAGATCACTGTGCCTATCAGTTACAAAAAAAGTAGCAGTATATGTTAGAAAGCCCACATTGTTGTGTAATAAGTTTGACTCTCTGTTGCATTGCCAGTTTGGTGCTTCAAACCAAAGTGACGTCATCAGAGCTGCCATATTAATGAGCTTGCAACACAAGGTTTAGTTGCAGTTTCATTTATTTTGGTTATTATTAAGAGAACTGTGTTTTTTCTCCATTCACCTGTACCTTTGTTTATTTGCTGTGCATAAATGCTTAAAGCTTAGTGTGTTACCATTTATAATTGAAAGTCTTCTATTAGTGTCATTATTTGTTAGGCTCTGAGGAAAAAAGAAAGCAGTCTGGTTGTCTTAACAACAGAAGCACAGACAATAATCACACTTGGAAACACTAGGGTGTAAAGTTAATAGATTGTTTCCATTTTTATTTCCATAATGCAAGCATTTTACACACTGTGAATTCCTAATCATACCCTTTATATCAAGTAAGTACAGCTGCATGAAAGGTTTAGGTTACTTTATTTGTACTCGTAGGTAGATGGTTTTTGCAGTAAAAAGAGGGGGTATCCATCCTGACAAAATTCAAAATTACACACACACTGACAAAAGACAAAACACAATAAACCATGACAAAAAGTGCTCAGTTGCTTTGCTGTCAACATAAGATTGGGATAGGGTCAGAAATCATAATTCGACACTAAATAAATATATAAATATGTGCAAATGTCGCTACGAATCATTCAGATGAGTGATTGTAGCTGGAACAAAACTTTTCCTGTAGCGTTGTGTTTTACATTTTTTGGCACTGTAGATAGATAGATAGATAGATAGATAGATAGATAGATGGGCACATAGTCAAAGGAAAAGTGGACACTACCTTATTCTTCTTGTCCTCAGCTGCACTGTATTAAAGTTGATGCACTGTTGAACCTGCAATGATTAATGCAGTATGTGGGTTGATGAGTACCGTAATGATGCACGTTCGTAGGGAATGACCTGGAGTGGTGCCACTTCAGGGGGGCACTCCTTGAACTTTTTGGGCCACTACCTTACAAGGATCTCTGTATCCCAGTTTGAAGTCTGGAAAGCCTCTGCTTCCAAGCAGCTCAGCAGCAGCAGCCGTCAGCAACTGTCTGTTGACCCTCACATCTCACACAACAGAGTTTTCTGCAGCTAGGTAGCTGTTGGAACATGCTCCCAGAAAACAGCTGATGTCACTCAAACTGTCATACATTTTTTAACAACATCTTCATCATCTGCCCGACAAAAGCCAAAGTTTATCCAGTCGAGCATATTTTACACAAAACACAGTCTACCTCAGTCAGGGAATGACAGGAGAAGGGTGTGACAGCCCAGCGCCACAGCGCTTTGCCGTGATTGACTCACAAGGGTTACATGAGGTCATGGCCAATAAAGTGTCACTAACTGTTAGCAAGGGAATCTACTTGTACTAGCTTGCAGTGCAGGGGCGTGTGGCTTTGCCATTGTTTAAAACATGTTCAAAGTATTACTCAGACGTCTTGGGAAATGTACTTGTTTATTTTCAAAAGTAGAAGCAGACTTTCAGATTTCATGCAGTTTTCATGAAATTCGGTGGAAAGTTAGGCTGTTGGCCCACAAAGAACTGATTAGTTTTAGATTTGCAGAAAATGCAACCATGATGTGGCCACTTTAAAAAAAAAAGAACATTTTGTTTTGGAGATGTAGAAGCAGAGTTTCCCAGCATTCCTTGTTCAAGACAAATCTTACAGAATTTGCTCTGGGACTTTTCTGCCTCAACAAATAGTCTGCCATTTGAAACAGTTATTTCAACACTCCTTTTCTGTGCTCCTGCTATAAATTATGCACAACCTGCATCTTGCAAACTTAAAATGACCATTGTAATTTTATTACACAAGCAATCTTAGCAATTTGGTAAAATGTGTTTGTGCATATATTAATTCACGGTAATAACAAATATGAACATAACAAATCATGAGTCTGACTCTCATTTATTTGGAGATAGAAGTATGGCCTTGGCATAGGTGAATGTAGTCATATGGTGAGTGTGCCCACGCATATGTTCAATTTTCTTTTTTGCTTGAACTGATATTCAGGGTAACAGCATGAAGTCTGTATGTTTTTGTGTGGTGCGGTGGTCAGCGATCTATTGAGAATTAAATATCTTTTCAGCATCTTCTGAGCAATATTATTTTCACATCTAAAAGTCAACAAGGCAAAAGATCTGGCTGTCAGCTTTGGGTGAGGGGTTTTTATTGGCTTCATCTTTAACCACGGAAAGGACATCGGCAGAAAAGTGCTTGGCTCACTGTGATGTTGCGCCTTTGATTTTAGATTCACTTTTGAATCTGTTTCATTTTCCATGTTGTGAATGGCAACACAGGCTTTCTCTATAGTCCAGACTCTGACAGTTGCCATTAGTGTCCAGCCCAAAAGTTGCTTAATCTGCCAGTCAAAGTCCATCAGTTAATTAGGAACTGTCTGGAAACTGGTTGGCCATAACATGCACCATTAGTCCACACAAACAATGTGTCATATCTGTTCCAGAATCAGCAGCTATGAATGGCTAAGCAGTGCAGCTATCTACTTTTGTTTGCAGCCTGTCACTCTTCCTAGAAATCTCCATCTCTGTCTGTTTCTCTCTCTCTCTCTCTCTCTCTCTCTCTCTCTCTCTCTCTCTCTCTCTCTCTCTCTCTTTCTATGTCACAATCATACTTTGGGATTTTTTTTCTCCTTTTCTTGGTTGGGCAGTCTGAAATTTACAGAGAATTGCAGCTATTTCACACAGTACACTTACACTTTCTGTCAGCTGTTGTTTGCTTTTACACAAAAGCATTGTACAGTATGTGAGAGAATGGAGAGAATTTTAATTTAAAAGTTTGGAGGACTTCTGCAGACTTTTAGAGATTACTACTGTCATTTTTTCCTCCAGTCTCCTCCAGGTTTTCCCTTCCCCTCCTTTCCCTTCTCTCTGTCCACATATGCAGTTTTACCACGACTGCCCTCAATGAGGTGATACTGTTTCAAATTGTCAGGGAAGAAAAAGAGCACATGTCTCAATGCGGGCGCACAAAGGTTATGACTTATGATCCCGGTTCAACAGTTTGACAGCAGGATCCCACATAATACACATGCACAGATGCGTGCACAGACCCACACACTTACACAAAGACTTTGACAGTTGCAGTATTCATATTCCATCCCCGGTGACCACATTTCACATTTTTACATTTCATAATCAGATTTTCTGTTTCCACATAAAACTGGAAAGTGTATCCACAGTAGCTTCAGCTGCACACACATACTCTTTGAGTCTCGCCTTTCTTCGGAGCTCCCTCAGTAGGTGATTGGTTACTCCTGGCATTACAGATTTTAGTGTGACTAGGGTGCACTCAAATACATGCAAGAATTCAGCCCTTGATGCTTTCAAACCTGCCCTATCATCCTTTGACCGAAGAATGCTTTTGAAAAGAAAGAGAGGGGAGAATGAGTTGGCAGGCTGAGGAGAACGAGAAAATATTTCATGATTTGGGATTTTATTTAGAGCCTTACTGGAATACCTGATTTGTCTTTGGATGCCAGGGTAATTTCAAGGCAAGCTTTAAGTATAAATGCTGGCATCTTATTTTTTTTTCATCGCCTCTATCCACAGCTCCCCTCACCTGTTTGCACAACTATGAGTTCTGTTTTCTGTCCGAGTGTTACTCCCTTTTTATTTCTTTACTCTCCACTCCTCAAACATCTTGGCTCTTCTTCATCCCTTTGTGTCTATCTGTCGTTCGTTTAGTCTATCACTATCAGTTTGTTTTACGCAGCACATGCAGTTGCAAATCTTTGCTAGATATTGATCTGAAGTTGCAACACTCCCACACTCTCCCATTTATTTTCCTTGACTCAGTTCTGAGTTTGTTAGTGAATATGAAAATAAAACCCTAAAATACCAAACATAGTTTTGTCTTTTTTTTTTTTTCATTAAAAGGCAAAGTACTTTGTCAGATCACTCCCACAAAAAAAAAAAAAAAAACAGCCACATAGGCTGGCTGTTTTTTTGTAAGGCGATATCCGTTGGTAGCTGTAGTGATTATGACTGCAGTAGAGGAGAGAGTGGTGTGACATAATGACCGAGTCCACGTTTGTACAAATATCGAAAAAGCCCCTGTAGGGGGGTGGGGCTTGTGGCGGATGAGTTAAACATCTGACCTCTTCTGATAACAAAGTATGTGATGAGTGCCACGTGAAATACATGTCAAAAGTAGTTATTTAATTCCAAACCATGAAGTTTGTGCTAAATCTATAGTTTTGTGTTTACGGACGTGTTTAAAACTGCAACCATTAGAAAGGTAATATACTATATGTCGTTTCGTTGACCTATTCTGTTGTTTGTATGAGAAAGTATTGTACCTCATACTTCATTGTCCACGAGCATCATCATGTCACTTAAAAATGTTTTGTGTATTGAAATCATTTTTTTTAACTGGAGATATTTTCAAATCTAAAATGTCTGATTTTGTGTGCGTTACTCAGCGCAGAGATGGCTTCACTTTGAACCTGACATTGAAAATTAAGCAAGAAGAATATCATGAAAAAGGCTGATACAGCCATTTGTCAGCCAGTAGTCTTCTCAGTATTTAGTTGAGCCTGGTAACATGTAACAGCAGCAGGTCCTACACAGTGATGAAAAATCATTTTAGGAGAAATAGATTAGCAACACAAACATCAGAATAAATGTTTGGCATTTATGTCTATGCAAACCACGGATATGTTACATTTTTACGGTTCATATGTAGCAGATTTGAATCTTTAAGTTCAACTCCCAATTTTATGTCTTGACAACGCTTGTTAACATGTAGTTATATTAAGGCACAAAAAACATTTGGTTAAATTAAGGAAAACGTGTAACTCAAAATAGTCAGTTTTGAAACCAAGCAAAAGTTTTTGTGTTATTAAGTTAATGTGTGTAGGTGTGCTGTCTGATTTGTTGGTTTGCTGTCTGCTGTCTGGCAGTTTTCTTATCAAGATGTCACACCATCCACCAACCTGTGCCCTGATGAGAAATTCAGCCCTTAAACGTGTAATCTAAGCTATGCAACTGTAGAAATATTGAAATGACATGCAAAAATGTACAAATGTAATGTATCCATGGTTTGCAGAAATGTACAATGCCATCATTTTATTCTGGCAACTGGGCAGATATAAGACAAATTATAGATTACCACTGTACTATTGTGCGTACGATTACAGTGAATTAAGCAAAGTTAAGTTCAGACTAGTTTTATAAAAAAAAAACAGCTGTATATCTATCCATTTGAACTAACCTTTAACAGCTAAAATGTCTGTCTTATTTTAAAGCATGTTTTCTCCATCAATAGACTGTTCTGAAACAGCAAAGCTCTATTAAAGCGTAGTGATAGTCAGCATTGTTTTACATGTCAGAGAGCGAGAAGGCCGAGTCATGTTAGAATAAAGACAGCTTTTCCTGTGGGGTTAAAGGCAAAGCAGATTTCTGCTTTTTACGTTACATAAAGGCTGCTGCTATTGAAATATTCTGCCCACTCGCTCACATTTACCATACGGTGCTGTGTGACCAATCAAGAGGACAAGTCTTTGATAGGTTGTTGTTGTTTTTGGGGACATAAATAGACCATCCTTTGTTGTGTTTAAAATATTCTACGGTTCATCTATGGGTCCTGAGTCATTTGAGGCTGTAAAATATTGTTTTCATGCTTATATTAGTATTTGTATTTGAAATTAACTTGCACAGCCTAGCAGTATATAATGTGTTTTCTGCCTTTACTGTGAAGAAGATAGAAAAAAAAAGGCAATTTGAGAAACTGCTTAAGACACTCATTGAAACCCAGAGCTGGTCCTCAGTGCAGCAACAGTCAATCAGAAAGAAGATAGGGAGAGGGAGAATATTCACAGCATATTATGCATTCAGCAGTCTTTAAGAACTCATATTGGAATATTGTGTATCTCTCTTCCTTTAGCTCCTAGGACAAATTAGCTTCTTCACTATGCTGGTGGAATACCACAATTAAGTTCCCTGCATGTTACTTTTGAAATGACCAATTTGAACAGAAAGAAATAACGAAAAGTCTGGCAGTTTTGCAGTCTTGACACACTCAAAACAAACCAACAAACTGCATTGGACGGCAGCCAACCAACAGTTCTACAACGGCTCGACCGTGGTTTCCACAGCGACGACGCCTTAATTGATTCCTTCTCTAATTAACATGCTTTCAGGACAGCTGGGCCAAGCAGCATTGTGTTAAACGTCCCCTGAACGGCACGGTTATTAGCTTAATACCCCAATGGTTATCTGGATGGTGTTGGTACACAACATTGTGCTGTGCAGCAGAGCATTTCCACATAAACCCGTGGAATGTGCATTGAATTTATTTAGTTGCTTTACATAATAAAAAAGGTTAATGGGTTTATCATGGTTGCAGTCCAGAACATAGGAGTTGTTTTGTCTCTCTTGCTCTCTATCTTCCATTATCACTTATCTTTCCCTTGCAGGCTTCTACTATATATTTGAAATTATTTAGTGGACAGATGCTTGAATTCTAGTTTGCTTTTTGAAGTTGCCCTCATGCACTGTTTATATGTATACCTACAAAAAGTTTTGCACCACATAAGCATGAGCCAGGAATTTGTGTAAAACCCACATAGTCGAAAGAGACTGCCATCACTTGACTAATGTGCTGACGGGATTAAAGAACAAAGACCTTAAAGACCAGAAGTCTGTGTGACAAGGCAGGTTGGGGTGGTGGATGGGTCAAACAACAAAGAACTTCTTCCCAACAGACAGGCGATCGGAATATGAAACCAAGTGAACTTTTAACCATTTTTGAATATATTGTCACAGTGTTTCTTCTCCTAAACCTAACCAAGCGAACTTTACGTGGCAAAACCTAACTTACGTAACTTCATTACTCCATTGAATAATTTTATTTTTTGATAAATATAGAGCATCATTTGTGGGGCACTAATCTGTTAAATGTCATACAAACTATTTTATAAGGATACTAGGCTTTGGTGTTAACTATTTTTTCGTACCTTAATACCTTTTTGACATTTCACAGAGGAACTTGGGTTCACTGTGTATGATGGTGTTACCATCCCCTCCTCCCCCTCCCTAACCCTCTTTCCTGACGGTCTCTCTGTAGTTGCAAGCCAGCTGTTTACAGTCCTCTAACATTATCCCTACCACTCGCAGCCGGTTCTCTGCTCAGCTGCCCATTCCACCGGTGGAGACTGACCTTTGGTGGTACATGCTGTGTACTTCAATACACTACATCCTCAATACAGCCTCTCAATATGAGTTTAACAGAAAGTATTTTTGACAGTATTGAAAATCATACCATAGGGATTTCTAAATACCCTGGTATACATAATGTCGTGATACCATCCAAGCCAAGAGGATGTATTGACTTTTTTGCAGTTATTATACTTTTTCCTATAATTTCGAGACATAGAATAGTGTCAAACTGTAATGAGAATAACTAGTATGATACAGTACATAGAATAGTTAACAACTGAGGTGGGAGAAAGGATTTTCATTCTGTCCCACATAATCTACAAGTCCCTTTACCAAAGTTTTTCCTTCTAACTCAGCATATCACATTGCAGCCTGAAAACAGGCAGAACAAGTACAGGAGGACACACAAAGAACCCCTCAACAGGTTGTAATCTGAGCTAATCCATAACTATAAAATGCATTACTGTAACTAGTGTATTATATTGTTCACATTTTTTTGCCCTCTTGTAACTAACTGTCCATCTATGAAAACTGAGCCTTCCAGCTCTTGTCAGTGGCTTTCATTTTTGTGGTGAGCGTAAGTGATATGTTTTAGCTGTTTCCACTGAAGGGCCCACTCCAGCTTCATGAAGCCTGGCCTTATGGTTGTATTTGACTCATTTCACTGTTGCAGTCATTTCACTTATTCAGGCCTGCAGTGAGAAGGGGCACATTCATAATAAGTAAAAATGGAATACACGACAGATGTAATGAGTTACAATAGCAGAAGTACCCGCTGGTGTCAGGATCTGTCTAGTCTCCTGTGCCTCTCTCTCTTGCAGACAGTGGTAATCACTGCGCTGGTTAGGATGACAGAAAGAATACCAATGTTTTCCTGACAGCTCCTGTGATGACTTTGACACCAGTTGAGCTGCTGCAGAATTAGTGCTGACAATCAAACATTCAAACTTCAACATCGGCTAAGTTTTGTGTGGGTTCCTTATTATTTGCCTCATTATTTTCGCTTGTCAGTTTAAGGCCTTGACTTTCTAGGCATTTATACTTTTTTTAAAAATTCTCTTCCAAGTTAGGTAGGTCTTAAATATCTTATTGTATCTTAAGTATTTTCTGACTGAATGAATTTCCTTGAACTTTTGTATAAATATTCTAGGTTCCTTGAGGTTCAATGTTTGTGACTTTGGTGATCCAACCATAATGTTGTTATCAAAATATTGGACTAATTGTCAGGACATGCAGATAGGAGTACAGTTATTTAACTTACCTAGACAATGTAATCTGATGACTTCAGTGCTTCCCTGACTTTTCTTTTAGTGCATTACAGATCAGGTCAAAATCTTTTTTGTCCAGTACATGGATTTATGACCAAATACTTGCAAAACTATTGACATTACCATCGGCCTCAGTTGCACTTTAGAGCTAAACTAAACTAGGATGGTAAACATGGTAAACAACATGTTAGCATTCTGACATTAATATTTAGTTCAGAGCTGCAAACACGGCATGACTCTAGACTTTTAGGGCCCTATGTAAACAATCTGATCTACATTTAGGGTGTGTACAACCAATTCTGCTAATTAAATTGTGCATAATCTTGGCGCAAAGTAACGTATAAGGGGTAAATGTTGTATTTAGTCCTTTAATTAATCATAGGTGTGTTTTGGGTGAAACATGAATCCAACGGATCAAGAGTGATGTCTCTCATTCCCTTCACACTGCTTTTCAGCAAATTGGAAAAGCAAGCTTTTTTTATTGAGAGTAATGCATTAAGAGCAGTAATGTCACTGCAGCAAATATTGTGGGACATTTAAGCAGCAAAACTCGACAGGGAAAACAATGCTAAACTTTTAGCTTCTTAAACAATCAATGAAGTTATGCTGCCCCTCGTGTGTAAATGCACACAGCATCTCTCCTAATGGGGATTCAGACAGCGGCTCTGCAGCTCTACTATAATTTCTGCTATGTTTACATTGAAGAGAATTTTGTTAA
The DNA here is from genome assembly GCF_008729295.1 of Plectropomus leopardus. NCBI lineage: Eukaryota > Metazoa > Chordata > Actinopteri > Perciformes > Serranidae > Plectropomus > Plectropomus leopardus. Next base: position 15,091,305 of record NC_056474.1, read on the forward strand.
TATTTTTCTTATTAATGATGCATTATTTTACTCACTCCAACCCATCCACTGTGTGTAACAAGCAGAGTGTACATGTGTTGTGAACCTGCCTGTTTAGGTCCATCTTACAGTTTGAATTATGCACCCTTTGAATAGCAGGAAAATACTGCACTATTCTGACTTAAGACCAGGTTTTTGTTGGTAAATGGCACAGTTGCTTTCTGCTGTCTCAAAATAGCAACACACCAACAATGTGTCTGACCACACCTCATTTTAAAGCCTACACAGCCTTGTGCGTACAGATGGATGCAAGTAAATTTGCTATTGACACAATGTCTGTGCAGGCTGTGAAAATGACAACTACGTTGGTCTGAAACCAGAGATGACAGTTGTGTTGCGCTGTGCTCTGCTTTGCATTGAGGGTAAGATAGGGCCCATGGTCTTGTTACAGTATGATATCTTACATGTGGCTTTGAATTGTCAATATGCCTGTAGTAAGCAGTGTACTCAGGCTCAGGAGACAAATGGTTAAAAGGTCAAACTTGCTGCCAGGTGTGTTGAGTGACAGGCAAAGTCTGGTGTCAATGGTGAGGATATTAGTCATCCCTCAACACCCCAAACCCCTCCCCTGTTTCTCCCACCTACCTCTCAACATGTCTTTAGGGGTTATTCTCTCCATATGAAGGTCAGCCGTGTACCAGGATTGATCTTGTCAGCTTTCTCATGAATCTTTAATAGTGTGTGCGCGTGTGTGTTAGCTTGTTTGCATATACAACCTATGTGTGTGTCTCTAGTTCCACGTGTTCCACAAATCTGGTATTCACGCCACTTTCTTACCCTCCTACTCCAAAGGATCATTTGTTGTTGTGTCAGGGGCGCTTCTTGTCTGACACGGTGTGTGATGGAACAAAGACCACCTTGATGATGGCGGACAGCAGGAAGAAGCAGCAGGTGGTCCAATTAGTTGGGCCCATGCTGAGACGGAGAAACACCGTAAGGAGTAGTGTTTCACTATGGAGGCTGAGATAGTCTTTATGTAGAAGTGTGTCATAGTACGGCCTGATATCGCTTCTATAGGCCCAGTTGTTGATTACAGTGAGATGCAAGAGTGACATGAAAATACAAATCGAGATAATGCAGACTTTCGACATTGTAATGACCCTACAAATATACCAGACACCTTAAAGATGACAAGTGTTGTGTAATTTATGTGGTTTCCTGAAAACTTTAGTAAAGAAGTGAACATTTGAAAGGGAAAGTAAACTGAGCTTTATCTAGAAGATATAAAGTTTTCTGTCTAATGGAAACAGCACAGTTAAAAAAAAACTCACTTTTGATTTAGAGTGCTTTTTCACCTTGTAATCAATGCTCCTCTTAAAATATGGTTTTAATTACATGCAACACATCATTATACCACCCAGGGCCCTCACTGTACACCACCCTCACTGTTCTACTGTTTCCCAGTGATGCCATACATTATCTGATTGGACCTTGCTGACATTTACAAGAACTGATATTTCAGAGCAAGAAACGGGACACAGGCGGCATACTGGAGGGAACCAAAATGTTCTATTTGGAAACACTACTGCTGCCTGGTTGCAAGATTCGTAACTTTCTATGGAAATGTATTTCACTTGACAGATCAGTTGTGACTTGCAGAGTAGAGACTTAGACCAGTTTTGTGCCAGGGCAAGAATCAGGTTTGCTTGTAAACATAGTAAAAACTAATACTCTACATAAAGCAGTGTGTGATAAACTGTATGACTGTGTTTTCGTTCAGGAGACCCAGGAGAGGTTTCCAAAACTGGGTCAGATGGAGGCTTGGGATGAGCTGGGCAGTGGCGAAATAGAGGAGGGCAGCACCACAGACTGCGATGATGAAGATGGATGTCAAGCCTCTGGAGACGGTCAAGACCAGACCTGTGAGTAATAATACATGCCTACCTCCACATACACTTGCATTTACACACAACTCCCCTTCCCTCTATTCCTTTCCCTTTGCCAGTTGCAGTATTGTTGTAATAAGCCTCAATCATGTGCAAGTTTCCTTCACGTGCAATAAGAGCTCTACTTTATCATTACCCACCGCCCACATGATGTCAACAGCAATCTTTAGCCCCTTTTACACTGCCTGTCCACAGCAGAAATTTTGTGCCATTATTCCACCCTGCTGCTCTGTTTAAATGTAGGATTGCACAATGGGGGGGCAGAGTTGTTTTGCTGTTGACGGCCTGTAAAATAAGTCAACTGACTTCCTGAAACAAAATGTAAATTGCATGTTTCATAACACAAACACAACATAAATATTTACATAAGTAATATAAATGATGAAAATGTTATTCTGCTCAGGTCAGGTCAGGTGTGTTAATGGCAGCAAACTGGGGCTAGTTTGACTTTGTCCGGGTTTCTGACTTCGGATTCGACTTAAATTCATTTGGACTTTTCCATGTTGGTGGTTGTTTTCTTCCGAGCTCTGTGTACAATGGATTCCAGCATTTGTCACAGTAGAGACACCGCTGTTGTGTTACACTTCAAGCCCGTCAGGCGTCTTTTTTCTTCCGGAATGCTTATTCAAGTCACACACTGGGGTGGCATTATGCCTGCGTTGTTTGGTTCTGTATAAAAAAGCAAAGCTCACTCTTTGAAGGGTCCTCATTGTGGCACTATTATAAGATCTCTCTGTAAATGGGGCATTTGTGATGATTTAGAATAACTCTTGTGCTCCACTTGATTTTGTGTAGTAGACAGTATAACTAAGGACAGACCTGCCTCCGAAGGCATAGTCCTTTGTCTCTTTTCTCCAACTCAATGAGCCTTAAATTGTTTTTAGCTGGTGGCCACAAAATCACTATTTCATTCACATCCTACATGGGAAGGGTAATTCACTTTAAAACACGTTTTCCCACTCTGCTATCCTCATCTACTGTGTCTCTACAGCAAAGGTGGTGGCACTGGAGGTCGCTCAGACCCTGAAACAACAAGCCAGTTTGCTTCAGTGGGCACGCACACACACACGCACACGCACACGCAAACACACACACGCTCAAGGCAGTGAGGAGGTGTTTGGACTTGTTTTGGCTTTGATGAGAATCATCTGATCTCGTGCAGAAGCTTCTTGTTAATCATCCCTAATTATCATGTTGTTTTTTCCACCTACACAGTTGAACAATGGAGTTGGTTGTGAAGTATTGTCTTTCTAGAATAGATAGATAGATAGATAGATAGATAGATAGATAGATAGATAGATAGATATACTTTATTGATCTCAAAACTGAGAAATTGGGATGTAGCAGCGCCATACAGTAAGAACAGAGAATAAAGAGCACACATTATTAATAGAATATAAAGGAATATGCTTAAAAAAACCTAAAAAAAACTAAGAGACTGTACATATCTACATATATACATATATATACATGTGTAAAGTGCATATATACATGTGTAAAGTGCAGAGATAGAAGAGAGCAACATGGAGCAACAAATATGCACTTATCCATGCATATAATAGCAGCAGGTGCTAAGTTTCGTATAATGGCTAGTATTTTTTTTTCTTGTGGCTGGTAAGTAGGCCACAAGGCCACAGTGCTCCGAGACATCCATGCAAGCAGACTGGCAAACACAATGAAGACAGGCCCAGTGATAAAATCTTCCCTGGAGTAAACGGAGCCTATTCGGCTTCCCCAGTTCTTCTACAAGACTGCAGAAAAGCCATCTGCTGATTCAGCAGTCTCTTAATGCATAACTTGCACCATGCTTATGAATGCTCACAAGCCCATTTTGCACGGACAGCTAACTACATACATTAACAGGTGCCTCATGATGAGAACACAATTAAATACAATTGGCCTGGGTGTTTAAGATCATATAATCACAACAGCCCCAGTACAAATTTGGCCGAGGACCTTGTTGCATGTTATCTGTCTTTTGCCTGTCACCTCTCCATTCACGGTTATTAAAAGAAAGGCAAAACTGTTTCAACTCTCAAAAAAACTTTTTAAAAAAAGAAAGAAAGGCAAAAATGCTCCAACATGTCATTGAAAATGTTCAAAAGACAACAATTTATCTCTTTTGAGTTACTTGTGTCACAGCATTATCAATTATTGCTATATCATTAAATTTCATTTTGACTATTACTCAATTACTATTACTTTGACTGTTGCTTCATACCAACTCACCTAGGACCTCCCATTTTATGTCATATGTTTTCTTGAATAGAAAAAAAAATCCTATGAAAACTTCTACTGAATTACTGGGACCTCACAAAATATTATAGCTCCACTCCAAGTACTTTTTTAGTTATGAATTTTTGAAGTCTGGCCTTCTGAGCTAAATGTCATAATTTTTGTGATTGTATTTTAAGCCTTACCAATAATATTGAACATCCTAGACACCCTTAGGGTAATTTGCAACTTGTATTCTAACTACGTTTATCAACAGATCTAAAAACTACTGTTCTGGTTTTACCAAAGGGTAGCAAGAAGGCTTTCTACACCACAATGCAGCTAATGCACCAATCAATAGCCATTACATTCCTAGTTACACACAGTTCTGAACAGGTCTTTTCTGCCCTGCTCCTTGTTTCAATGTGTATAAAACATGCCAGCCTTTCTTAGAGCTCTGACAGCAGCAGCAGTATCCCAACAGCAGGGGATAATCAATCAAAACCACTGTCTGAGATTTTCAGAACAAAACCCATTAGTCTGAGCTCAAAGTATAAATCCATATCCTGGTGAGCCCTGTTGCCTGTGCAACTGTCCTTTATCTTTCAAAAGAATATTTGTCACCCAGTAACAAAATCATGCTTCTTACGAAAGGTGTGACTGGCCTGTTGGTATCTATAAAGACAAATTACTGCATAGGCCCCATCATTAGACAACACTGACAGTCATCTACTTCTTTGAAGACTGATCCCAAGAACAAGGCAACACTTGTGCTGTGACACATGTACAGACGCTTTTTGGTACATTATTCATTTACATTCTACAAACCTGCCTTTTTGAACTCAGTTGTAGGTATGTTCTGCTATTTGGCTATTTTCACAGCTTTCAGTTAGAAAATGGCTAATCATTCTTAAAATCAGTTCACCCATAACATGCGACACTCCTTTGTCAAGCTCTTTGAAGTGACCAGTTCGAAGTTTCAGTTTTTTTCTGTTAGAACTGAACTTTTGAAGTTTTAACACTTTCGAAAGTTGTCTTCTCAAAGCAATATTGACTTTATGTTATATTTAACGGGAAGTCAGCTTGTTCTGTGTCTCATTCTCCTATGTCTTTACAATAATTGATTGACTGACTGGTTTTAATTATCCAATAGTGCTGGTTGACAGTACTCAATACCTTTAAAGTATCAACTAAAATAACCAAGTACCAAGTAGTTTAAAAATGTCTCCAGTTCAACGATAGCATCGTTGAGCCCGATATTCTAATCCCACACCGCCAACCAATAGCAGCAACTAACATTAAACACTGAGCTGTTAAAAAGTCCCAACAAACTCGCACCAACATCAAAACAGCCTGACTCTGTTGTTGACAACTGTTAGGTAATATTAGCTCTGTGATGCTGTCAGTTAGCCCTGTCAAAATGTGGGCGTGGTTAGGCTGACTCTCACAACTCTCCCCAGTGCAGAGCTCACACTCCTGCAGTAGCAGCTATACAGTCTGTGGTAAGGTGAAGTCGAGCGTGGTATATTTTATCAATTCTGCATGCTGAGATGCCACAAAAATGTTTGAAAGTATGACTACAGTACATGGTACTATATTTACATTATGGGTAATGAATGAAGTACTTTATTAAAGTCAGTATCACTTTAAAGCTACTGGCACTGGCATTGGTACTGGTATCATTTTTTAAGCTACCCAGTCCTATTATCCAAACATCAGCTTTGGCAACAGTTAAAGGAATCCCTTAGTTGGTTGAGCCTGTAGTGAATTATAGGGGAAGCAGGCATATATTACCTTCTGCCTGTCCACTTGTTTGCCTCTGTGTAGTTGTGGCAGAGCTCCCAAGGTCCATGTTAAAAGGGGGCATGACCGCCCGCTGTTATGCTAAGAGAGACTTCATTACCAAGCTAATGAACAGCACTAATCTGCAGAGAACAGACTCACTGTCTCTATCATCACTCAGATGTGATGGAACTTCTGCAAATCGTACTAAGGAGACAGGATGCATGCCCACAGCCTCCTGCATACTCAAAGCATTCAGAATGTAGATATAGATGCCTCTACATACTTACCAAGCATCAGCAGCCTCTTTTACACAGAGAGCTTTACAGCCACAAAAAGGTACCCTATTTATACGGCTCTTGCATTTTTACACAAAACCAGATGACAGCAGCATCATTCTGCTCCTGTGTGTAATTATACACTGCATCGCAACATCCCGCGATCAAAGGGGCGTGACGTTTAACACAACAGCATCGGCCACTAGTGTGTCATAATATATCCGTCAGCAGCACTCTCTAAACAATAAACAAAGGCATAACATGTCAATAACCTTCTCTGTTACACGGTGGTTGATCTCATCCTCTGCTCTGAGGGTAAGGAGCTCCCAAATCTAATTGTTTTCACATTTGTGGACATTTAGAGCCACCGTTCTTCTTTGTATTAGCCGCTAATTGCTACAGCTGCTTTTTAAACCTCCCGCGGTGGGTTGCACACTTAAACTAGCAGTCAAAAGGTAACACCCGTGCCGCCCATGGTCACATCTTTCCGGCTCGATGTTTTACACAGACCTCATTACTGGGCTGTTACTACCTCCAGTCCTCACTCAGAGGCGAGACAACGCTATTCCCCCTTTTCGTGATCGAACATTTTATATGGAATAGCGAGGCAGCATAACACCATCATATTCCTGCCATGAACAGGCAGAGTAAATGTGACTAGTGATTGTTTAAAACACAAGGATTACATGCAGAAATATGAAAACTGAGCACAATTTTACTATTTGACACTGCCGAGCTTAATAAAAACTACAAGACAAGAGAGACTTGGAAAAGTGGCATTCTTTTCACATACCGCAATTAGTTCTCCACTTTTAAAAGAGAGTGCAGTCTGATTGCATGATGTCATGCCTGTTTGATCTTGGTTCAGACCCTGCTCATCTCGCCTGGAGGCATGTTAGTGTACTTTGTATGCAGACTAAACAAGGCCTAGTCATGTAGGAACTGCCATGACCACAGCCATGAACAGGAGAATAAATCAGTGTATCTTTAATGAACCATATCATTCCTCTCCCCTGCAGCTATAAGAGCTTCTTCTGTGGTACATTTTGTGGCGTGACTATGGCTTATTAACTGTATTAGCCCAGGAACACTTACAGCCGCTCCTTCCAAAAGAGATATTCATTTGTAGCTAGCTCATTAACGTATTAATCTATAAAAGGCCCACAGTGGCACATTAGACCACTATCTCTCCATTAGGAAGAGAGAGGAGATTCCAAATGTCCGTGCATCAAAAGGTAAAGCAGTACTTTATTTGTCTGTCTGCTTCTGTGAGTCCAGCAGCCTTGTCTGAGTCTCTGGCAGAGTAGAAGCTGTCTTTTGTGTTCTGGCCTTTTGTGCAAATCTGGAATAACAGACTAAGGAGAAGAGATGTCTTTTTTATATATTGAAAATGAATATACACTAAAAGTTTGCTTTTAGTTTTTACAGAAAATCTTAATGGAGTTTTGGATGGAACGTGGGAGATTTAAAAGCTTTCCCGCTGCTGCACCTTTTGTATTGAACTGCAGTATAGTGTAGTTAGTGCTGCTGTTGAGGCAGTCTGCCTGACAAAGGTGCAAGAATTCATAAAAACAAAAAGCAGGTTATCCATCTCCGAGGAGGAGGAGAAGTAAATGCATGGATAAACACTTCCTGTGATTGAGCCGCAGGGATGTGCTGCGAAAAAGTGTGAATTGCACAGCCATGAAAGTACAATTCTCTTTTGGTAACAAACACCATCTGTCAGGAACACTGGTGAGCTCATTAAGAAAGTGAAGACACCCCCGGCATTGCTCACACACTCTGCACTTCGGCGGGTAAACCTCTCTATTAGCACGAAGCCATTGGCAATGATTGTTTTGCTTTGCCATCCTGTCAAAGAACATAATTACCTAAATATGACAAGATGGAAAGATTTAAGAGGGGATCAGTGTGCTTCTGTTATTCCTGAGCAGAAGGACAAATGTATTAACTTTTCTTTGTCTCCTTGTGTACCCCAAGGAAACAGCTGGCTGGACGTGTGTGTGTGTATGCGCGCATGTGCGTGCGTGTCTGTGCGCCTGTGTGTGTGTGCGCGCACGTATACCTGACCCCAAGGGAAGTCAACTCCGAACACTATTTTAAATTCACAGCAGCTAGTTTTGTTTGTTTTTTGTTTTTCATTTTTTTAAGAAAATGGGGTGTTACAAAAGTTGTGAATTGTACACTATGAACCCTGCTTTACGCACACACACATTCAAAGACATTGAGAGGTGGTCTGTATGGCATGAGAAGGCTCCAATCAGCAGATTTTGAATGCAAGGCTGAAGGGCACTGGAGCAAAATCTGCACACCTCATCTATCAATGTCCACTATAATATGCAGTTTGTATTTTGCTATGCACAGTTGTAGAAAATGCTTCTGTAGAGATCTTGTTTCTATAACTTGAATGTTCAAAAGACTGCATAGTATTTAGGGCTGCCCCCTGATAATTTAAGATTCAATTCATCAGTCAAAGACCAATCGATCGACTGAGATTGCTTCAAGTCAAGCAGTCATCCTTGTTTGTTTTTTTTTATTTTGGCTTGTCAGTACACTGTGCAGTGTACTTCTGAGGACGTTTTGGTCCCTAGATTTTTTGCTGCAGAGTGAGTGCTCTTGACTTTCACATTACTCTTTGTTATAAGCAGCTGCAAGGATGATGCAGCAGCACAGAGGAGAGAGAGACTCTGCACCTTGGGCTCTGAGATGCCATTATCTTCTCTCTTCTGCATAGAAGTGGTGAATTTAAAGCTTACAGCAACTTAATACAACACAGAATCTAACTTTTGCTTGATATCTACTGTCTGCAAAAAATGTATATTTGATCTACCATTAGCACAGCTTGTTTACATAAATGCTGCTGTCACAATGAACGTCCCATTGGACCCGTTCAACTTTAAAATTTTATTTGGAATAAAAACACATCCGCAAATGACACAGCCCTAATAGTATTGTAGCTGCATATAACTGACCTTGATACAGCATTTCAACTTTGACATATCGGCCCTTATTATGTTCTTGGGTTGCCGTTGTGTTTGTACCTGAATGTCAAAGGCACGGAGAGAACTTCTCCCCAAAGCCAAAAAGGCCATAAAGGTGTGCGGCAGCTGTTCACCCTGGCAGGGGAAGCACATTCCTGAAATGAACGACTGCTTTGGGCAGGATATGGCCAACCTACAACAGTGTTAGCAGGATTACACTGGATCGGCCCCAAGCCCACTACAGCCTGCTGTTGCCGTGGACGCAGCACACACCTTCCTTTCATGTCGGAAAACTCGCATGATGGAGAGATGAGTGGAGATTAAGGGCGATGTGCTGCAAGTCGGGTTTAAGAGAGGACACGAGGTCACAGGTAGAGGTGAAAGAAAATTGTTTGAAATGGTAACAATATAGCTGGATGGTGTGATGCTACAGTACAAGATGTACCAGAGACATGGAAGTACAGCTAACGTGGGAATAAAATGTCAAGGGCTCAGAGAATTGCAATATACAAACCTATGATTCAATCTACCGTGAGAGACAGGGGTTACAAAGGGTGGGGAGGGGGATTTGGTGCTTGTGTGCACTGCCAGGCTGGGTAGAACCAATCCCCACCCCTTGATCTTCCCATCCTAGGTCCTGGACTGAGCCGGAGCCCCTTGGGACTGGCGTGCATAGAGGCCGGCTGGTCAGCAGATGTAGTGGCTGTGTCCCGGTGCGGATATTACCAGTAGGACTGCCATTTCCCTTAGCCTTTCATCTGGAGCTCAAGGGGCTGAGCGAAAGCTCCGCGGGGCAGAGTAGGGTTGGAGAAGAAGGAACAAGAGGATCAGAGATGGCTTTGCAGGGCAGGAAGATGGTCTGGTGTGCGGATGGGTGTGGGAGGAGTGAGTCACATATTCACTCAGATATGCAGAGTCATCTATTTGTTCTATCTGACGTTGTGAGCAACATTGCGTAATTTTCCCAGCACTTCATCTGTGAAGGATTCTGAGAAATATGAGCATCATTCCCTATTAAGTGAGCATGGGGACAGACGCCCTTCAAACAGAATAATTAGAGGGATAATCCTGCAGACTAATATGTGCACATATGTTAGCACTTGAACTACCTGACAGATATTCTGTTTTATCATGATCACTGCACTGTAACTAGTTATATTAACTTACTTTTATCTAGGCAATCAATTTCCTCCATTTTTTAAAGTAAGATCAGCTTGTGAGTTTACAGCGTGTATCACACATTTTTATTGTACACATCCGCATTTGTGAATAACTGTCTCCCATTTCTTGCTGTGCCCCTCCATCCCTTTTTATACCATCTTCTACCTTTCTTTTCTGTGATCTACTTTTTCTTCTCAGCTTGGCATATTCTGCCCTGTGGTTTTTATGGCACTTTGAGAGCATATTAGCTTGAAGGGCTCCCTAGGTGCGCGGTCATCAGAGGAGAATGGTTCTCATTAGCCAGCATCATCATTTTCTTTCTAAGCAGCATCAGCGAGGCCTTTATGATCAAACCTCCTCAGCACACCTTTGGGATGTGTGGACATACTGAAAATCTCTGGTGTGGCAACAGGTTATAAAATAAAGGAAGTGGTGGGACCTGGGAAGTTAGTGAAAACAATATGTAGAATTTTGTATGGTAACGATGAAGTTTACCAGCAGAGGAACAAGGAATGTTAGTGACTCAGTGCTCTGATACCATAGTCACATAAAAGTCTTAACTACAGTGCCACAGAGGGAGCTGTTATTCACTAATATAACAAGAAATCCTTACAACATGTGCAGGTTTCCTGGCAGTAAATCGCATTTAAAAGATGGTGTCCAGACTCATAAAGTGGTCTTTATTGAAAGCTGCAAATTCAGTGGATATGACTTGAAATTTTAATGTGTGCAGAGCTCTCTTTCACGCCCACCTTCCATCCCTGGCACCCTGTCAGGCTTTGACCAAACCTTTGGGTTGTCAGATTAAGGCCCTATCCACACATATAAAGATATTTTGGTAAAGTGATATTTTCCTCTAAGTTTTGGGCTCTCGTCCACATGCCAACAGAGTTTGAGGTCACTGAAACAGATTGTCTTCTTCTGAGGTTCAGAATTTACAAATCTTGGGTTACTCTTTACCTGTAAAGCAGAGCATTTGGGAAATGATAACATTATCTTCTCAATTTGTAGATTCCCATTATTGCTTTTTGCAGTGAGTATATACTAGAAACAACAACAATGGCAGACAACCAGTTTGATACTTTTCTTTTAGCATTTCTTGGTCTAATGACTGCTTACCATATACATTTTCCATTGCTGCACCACTTCACAAACAAATCTTTAGTTACTCAAGGAGGGATATTTAGGTACTGGTTAGATGGAGGGAAGTTTATCGGAGTTCATCTACGCATACCACCCACATTGTTTTGATAAAAAGCTGGTTAAAAATCAGCAAAGTATCCCTTTAATCAGTTCTCAATTAATTTGCGGAAATATTTTGTTGTTTGTTTCACACACTAACAGACAGACCTACAGCTGAGGTGATTAGTGATGGCCCTAGTTTATTTGGGCTGCTTTATTAATGCTCATACCTGAACTTCTCTGCTGGGGGTGGGGATGGGGATCGGATGGGGGGGGAGTGGCAGTGTGTGTTGCGTGTATGACCCCCTCAATTTTCTTGACTCGCCTGGAGCCCAGCTACTAACACAGAAACTGGCATTCCTGCTGTAACACAGCACTGAGCAAATAAAGGCTGACATTCCTGTGATATTGAAAAATACAGTAGAAGGATAAACAGGGATGAGTCTGATCCTCTTTGTCTCAGCTCGGCCTGGAATGCAGGGTGAAATACACACGAGGTGAGGGGAGAAGGAGAGAAAGCATGGAGGGATTCTGGGTGGGATTTTCCCAGGCAGGTACTCAAACTCAAAAGATGTGAACTTTTGTTTTAAAGCCACAATCAGAGTATCTGTTTCAGATAGCAGGGGTGCATTAGCATTGCATGAGTGGTCAGATAATGGACGTTGGTAGCAATGAGCCAATTTTTGTATCGACTACCTGCAGCGTGCAGCTTTATATGTGTGTACGCATCAAAGTCCAGAGCATTCAAGACAAGTCACTTCATTAAAGGCCTATCCTATTGACCAGCGGTGAGAGCGACAAAGCCCTTCTCTCTTATCCATAATTGATGTGGCAATTAGAGCTGAACCTGGAACAGACTGTCAGGCCTGAGGGCTGGGAGGGGGCTGACCTCTCAGTGCTTCAGCTGATTACAGATCAGATAGGAAGGGCCACTGACGGCGTACTTAGTGCACCGTTCGGCGTAATTTGATTCTAAAACTGCAGTCAGTTATGCAACCAAGAGTTTACATCAAAGTATTTGACTCGCCCCCACAAAATCAAACATTTATAACATCACAGCACAACTTTTTTTTTTATCCTAACCCACACAGATTTCTGACTTTGAAGTTGAAAAGGCAAGCATCACTTAGATCAGTTTAATTCAGAGGAGGCCAGTCACATGGAGCAACACAAGACTGCAATCTATTCTCTGTATTTCACTTTTGTGTGGGCACTGCACTGCTAATACTTGGTGACACTGAGCAGGTAGCACCATAATGACAGTTTAAACACACACGGGCCTCTCTTAAGCAGTTCAGCTCTCAGTGTCACTTGAACTCAAGAGCAATTGGAGGGTTGAATGTGTCATTGGCTGTTCGATACTCAAGGCAAGCCTATACACAAAATCACAGAGAGAAACCCTGTGTGAACAGATGAAAGCATGAGGCTTCTGTACAGCTCGGCTGATTCCAGCAGGCAGGAGGAGGGATCCATGTGTGAAATGTTATGTCAGGAGACACACGGTGACAGCGTCTCTTGACTGCTACCTGCTCTCCCTCTTGACTATAATGGATGGCCGTAAAGTGAGTGTGTGCATGTGTGTGTGAGGGAAAGAGCAAAAGAATATGTGAGTTTATCTCTGCATCCTTCACGCTTGTCTGTCCACAAGGACAACCTGACACCTGCCAATGCAATGAGGCGTCTGGTGTTTGAGTGCATGCAGGTGTAGCGTTCAGCGTGCGTGAGTGTGTGTGTGTGACTGAACACTGACACCATCCAATTTCAGTGTTCTGCAGGGATATGTGGTGTGCCTGAATCTTTGTGAAACTGAGGAGTTGTGCTGGGCCTTTAAAGGTATACCATGCAAAAATCGTCAGTTGCTGTTTGTGTACGCAGGATCCAAACTTGGCCCCTCCTCTCAACACTGCTTGTGGGTACTATACACCACAAGCTATCATTGGAGGGGCATTATATTTGTTTCAATATAAAAAAGCTGATACTTGAATATAACTAAGTTAACCACGGCACCTACCTGTCTAACAAAAAAAAGGCAAACACCCATTGCTCCTCACCCCCATCCTCTCTTTCAGGGCTAGCCAGTTAAAGTAAAAGTCAACCCCAGATTTCATCTCATTTAAAAGCGAGCTTTATCTGCTTGGCATATGACCTAGCTATGTTGGCATTTTTTGGAAACATACTGGCTGGAGGCCCAAGGATTACAGCCAGTACAACTCCAGACCAAAGCAAAATATTAAGAATATACAGGCTGAGGGCAGTGTCACTGACATGTACACAGCCACACACTTCCAGTGGGTCATATGTGAGGGTTTTTTTTAGAGGGATGACTTTTGGTCATAAACCCTGCCCCCTCCATGTTAGCAGATCAGACATGAGCCAAAAATAAAAGATCGAACTACACATCAAAATACATGGTTTCTGTCATTGTAGGTGGCTATTATTGTGCTAATGCATGGCTCATTTTTATGATACATTTGGTTTGAATTTGTTAATTAATGCTATAAAATGAGCGTGTGACATCATAACTGACAGCTGTTTGTGTCAATCGCTGTGCTTGTGATCAATGGCACTTTTCACAATCGGGTTGCACAGGTGTATGGTTTCTGTGCAGACTTGAGGAAATTTGGGCTTCAATTTTGTACAGTTGGAATAAGTGGAGATGTGCCATTCATCATATACTCTCTGTTGTGTATTTGTTATTTTTCTTGGAAAATCCAGCATAGTATACCTTTAACTTCTTTCTTTCATGGCAGTTGCTTTCTCCTCAGGATTCTCGTCTATCTTGAGAATGTGTCATTGACTGGTGGAGGTCACTGTCCTCCCAGGGCCTCTTTTGCCTATTTGTTTCTGTGTGTATGTTTGTGTGTGTGTGTATAGGGGAGTAAATCTTAATCTTGCCAAGGAGCTTAATAGTCTAGTACAGCCAAGAACTGCACTGGGTAGATTCCATTGCACTGATCCCTGCTCTGGAGTTGCCATGCTGCTATGCCCGTTGCTAGGTTAGCTGTAAGCTAAGATGAGTTCCCCACTGGTGCCCCTGTATTTTTGCCCCTTGAGCCTCTTAGGTGGCCTACCAGAGACCCTGTACCAGTCCTAGATTCCCTACGTAGGTTGCCTGTGAACCAGGGGGACAGTTCCCAAGAAGTAAGTTTGTGTGTGTGTGTGTGTGTGTGTGTGTTACTTAGAATACGGAATAGGGAGATTAGTTTGACGGGTGAGGAGCCCCTGCCTGACATGGCACCACATAAAGAGTGAGCCGTGGACAAAAACAGCACAGAGATGGATGGCTTGTAATGAACTGTGTGAATGCATCCTCCCCTTCTTTCCACCCTCTAACCTTACCCTTCTTTGTAGGAAAGTGTGTGTGAAAAGAGATAAGGAAATGTGTGAGTGCTTGTGAAGGTAAATGTCTGTGAGTGTGTGTGAAACAGTGAAAGAGAAGCCTTTACAAAAAATGACCCGTAGAGTTTTAGCATTCTCCAGTTGTCCCAAACAGTGTCAGGACACCCGTGATCCATAGTCACCAAGAGCAGCATCAGTCTTTTATTGGTGTCCAAAGGTCTGATCGGAGGGAGACTGATGGCTCTGTGTCCTAGTAATGCTGCTTTACCCAAGAATGAAGGAGGCTTGCACATACCTCTTAGTGTGTATTGGACTCTCAAAGCATCCAAGTCTTGTGTTGTGTGAAAATGCTGATAATGTTGCCAACGAGTAGGAATGGTCACTGAATGGATGCTTGGTTTCAACCTGGTCTCACTCCCAACTTGTCAAACACTGACACTTGGTCAGTGGCGCAAAACAACAACATACCAAGGCACCCTTTAATGGCAGTATGATACACCCCCGTAGGCAGTATTTTTTGAGCTAGAAAGCCTCCATAGTGTAGAAAGGGCCAGTGGTGAATGGGCCAAACAAACTCTGGACTTTCACCCATGAGCCAGCTGTTTGCGTGTGAAACCAAACATCAGTCGAGTTACTTTAACAACAATGTAGTGTGCTAGTATGTGTAGCAAACTCTGCTAGTGACATATCTCATGTGATGTTAAACTATAGGTATTTGAAAAATGGAGACTAATTTTCTTGTTTATTTAGGTTTCATCTTTTAAAGTTTTTATCTTACAAAGGAGAGCTGTGTGTGTCGGAGCCTGCAGCCTGCTGCATGCACGAAGGGCGGGGCGGGGTCAGCTCTGTCACTCTGTCTCACATACACTCAGAGGCCCTGCTCGCAGTGACAGGCTCCAAGGTCTGGCTATACTTCCTCAAGAGTTGATGCCGCCACAAGTGCTATAGCTCTTTTGCTCGTAAGGGCAATTTTTCAAAACATCAAGCTAAAGTGCATCACGTACAGGCACCAAAGCGCACCATTTATGACTGCCTAGCTCGTAGTTCATATTTTGTTTCAGCACCCACCTCAGATATGTTAGAGTCTGTGATGGTGATTTGTTCAAAACAATGGTATTGCTGAATGTTAATTTGAATACTGTTTTTACTTATATAGAAAATAAAGCTATGTTAATTAATTCAATCCTCAACTTTATTACATGCTTTCGTTGCCCAAATCAAGGAAGTAAAACTAAAAACAAAGTGTTATACCTACATTTGAAGTTTATTTTGAAAAGAGACTGTATGCATTTAACAAGCAGAAACTGTTTATTTCCTATGACAAAAAAAGACACAATGCATGTAATGAGCATAAATTGACCTGCAGAAGGGTTATCTGGTTAGTTATATTTTGACGTGTCTGCCACGTCAAAATATTAGTGAGAATGTGTTAGTGGTTGAAGTCTCCTATTTATCAGTATTGTATAACTGAATATAGCTAAATCACAAATGAGGGCCAGCACACATCTTATCTACACAAAGTGGCATACGTTTCTGAAATTACTAGTATAAAATCTGCAGTCATGAAACTAGACTTAAATTGTCTTTGAAATATATACTTTTACTGAAGGGAGTAGTGAAACATTGCATCTTATCTGTGTCTCTCCTCTCTCTTCACTTGGAAAACAGAGACCCTCTTGCTCTTAAATAGATGGATGTCAGGTAGCAAATATCTGGCAAAGGTCACACAGCAGGTTGGATCTGAGGAGAATTCTCTGTCCCCGTTAATGACGGAGACAAATGGCACAAATCATTTTTACTGACTTCAGTGCATTTGAGTAACGGCAAGCTGGCGCCCACGCTTCAAAGACATATTGGCTATTGCATAAAGATCTTGTTTTACAGCAAATAAGGATTGATCTAGCAAATCAACAGTGTCATTTTTCAGCTGCTTCGCAGAGCTGTCACATGTAAGGGACTGCTGCTCACACTCACAAGACTTGAACTTATGCTGGAACCAAGCATACACTGTGGAGAGGGTTGACTCGCTAATCACACATCGTCTCACTGCTAATTTCAAACACCATGACTGTGTGTGCCTGCACCATGAGCATGTGTAAATCTTTGAGTTGTGGTACATGCTCACATTTATGTGTCTGCCTGTGTGAGTGGTAAAAAAAAAATGTGTCAAAGGTCACCTTTCATAATGAAACATCGCCATGAGCCAGATCCAGTGGCCTTGTCAAAAACCCAGGCCCATGTGCTGCTTTACAGCCCCAACACCCCCCCGCATCCGTCTGCCATCAACTGCTTAGCAGGGAGAGGACCCTGAAGGTCAAGGCAAGGAGGGAGGAAGATGGTGAGAACGAGAGTGAGGAGGAGCAAGTTACCAACCTCCAATACACTCCCATGATGCGCTATAAATCAAACTTCCACCTTCTGACCGTCTTTATAATTGCACACAGCAGGCACAGGAGTGAAAACTGCCACAGGTGCTTTAAAGCATATGATGAACAGGTCAAGGTTTTCTGTTTACACATGTAACTTCTGTGTGGAGTTACACAATAGATGATCTCATCTCTACATGTCATATATAGCCGCTTAGACAGAAGCCTTGGCGTTGGTAAAATGAAACAGAGGACAGCCTTTTGTATTGTATTTTGATGCAGAAAGGTCTGTTTTTAGGTTTAGGCAAGAAAACAACGTGGTAATGGTTAGGAAAAGATGGCAGATGGAGCTAGAAAATACCCAGCTTTAAGTGGCACTTGTTGTTTTGTTTGTCTCGAACACTGCTCTTCTGGGTCCAAGTCCAATGTTTGTTGGACCCATCCACCTTTCATTCTGCCCACCCTGAGTTGACGTTTACACTCTTAAAGCCTTTGAAACCTGAGCAACTTTGTGTGATTTCTTTTAACAACAAGGGGAGAAAGCAGTGAGCAACTGGCCCAAAAGAAAGCAAGAAATTAGTAAAAAGAAAATTACTTGATCGGTATACATTGGGTTGGGAGAAAGCCTGGGACGATCTTAATTCAAAGAAATAGAAAAACTTAAGCACAACTGAAGTGAATAGAACGCTTATTTCTGTTTGTTAAGTCGGTTTTGAGCCTTGAAAAGCTGCCTTGTCATCTTGATAGCATATAGTGTGACAACTTGCTAAGCCCCAGTATACAGTAGCACCATTCCTCACTGGATTACAGCTCTGCAGCTAGTCTTCAGCCAAGAGTCCCATGCAAGCACAACACACACACACACACACACACAGCCATGCACAACACATATTAACCATAGTTTCCTAGATTAACTCATTGGATTTACCTCCTCATAAACCCGTTGCCCTTTTGCCCCTGTATTGCTTCTCTAAATGAGTGCAAGACTGTACAAAAGCACGTCTCGTGTTGTGTGCATTTGAGCTGCCTGTGTGTGTATTGTCATCCATAGTATGTATGACGCGCTGAGGAAAAGAGAGATTAAATCTTATCGGTTAAGACAGAGAGAGGATTGTTTAGGAACAGTTTGTTTCTTCCCTCTGCATGTCTGAGGGTTTCATCTGTGTGGCAGCAGTGACCATGTGCTGGCTAACCGAGACAAACACAGGAGAGGAGAGAGAGAGAGAGAGAGAGAGAGAGAGAGGGAGAGAGGGAGGAAAGTAGCATTGGAGACCTGACATGATCGCCTAAAAAACCCACATGCAAATTTCTGTCCCTTAGAATTTTTCCAAAGAAATGATGACCAAAGACTTTGTTATTCCTCCCACTCACCTTCCAACCCTTATTCCTCCCTTCCTGTCTCCCTCCCATCCCTCCTTCCTCTTGGCGAGAGCCCCGAGATCCACCTCTTCTTCAGTGCCGTGGCCAGGCTTGTTAGAAGCAGCTGTTGTTGCTCCTTGGCCAGTGGGAAATGGAGGCTCCTCCAAACACACAATCTGCCCATCTGGAGAGGCATTAGTGGCAAAGGACAGTACAAACCATTTCTCACACACTTAGCCAACACAGAGGTCAACAAGGTGTTAGAAGACAGAACATCCCTCTTTAACAAGCTACAGGCAAAGGTTGAGCTGTGGTGCTTTCTTGTACTGTGTGTGTACTCATTATATATCAGATTGTGGATATTTAAATGTGCAAAGTGACACGAGCCGCTATCCTCTTCCTCCTTATGACCCTGTCCACTGCAGACTTTAATGACAAATGAGTTACTAAAAGGTCCCACACACACATACACACATACACACACACTTCGTCTTAATGTCTCAGCACTCCACTTCTATTTGTTTCTCGAGTTTGTGTCACCCTGTTTTTTCTCTGTCACTGTTTGTTGCCTATTATAAAGCTTTTTAACCAATCAAATCACATTTGTCTTTTACTGCTGGGGAACATATGTCATTGACTGTTGTTGTAATGGGAGAAGCATGTCGATGCGCCGTCTCACAGCCTTGAAGTCGCCGGGGGTGATTGATTCCATCTGCCTCGATACGAGTGACGATGGATCTTCATCCTCATACTGAAAAGCCAAACTAACTGTTTTCCTCTTCTAACCCGCTCTGTCATCTCACTCCCTCCCTCCCGTTCGCCCGCCCTCAGTTTTTCTGCCTTACTTGTTCTCCCTTTTTTCCCTGCAACCATATTTGGGGGATTTACACATGAGCCAGCTTATGAAGCACAGCTTATCTGCTAACATTGTCTCATTATGACAACAACATCACATTCCATTATCCTCCTGCTCTCCTGGTTTCTCTTTCCTTTATACCTCTAGTTGTTGCTTGCTTTTAGGGACTTAATGCAACACAATACTCTTATTCTTGAGTTTCTGTGGTGGTATGACAAAAACATTTTATGCTCAACTGTGTATTATTAATAATGCTTGAATATATATAATTGATTACCTTCAAAGTGACATTATAACATTAAGCTCTTCATCAGTGTCAAGCCCTCCCCTGATGATGAGGTTGACACAAACGTCACCTCAGTGGTAATAAAAATATATGTTATAAGAGGAGAATTTACTAGTGTGTAGACTTTCACAGTCTTTTACAATTTCTGTTGCTAGGTTTATCATCTGGATATATGTGTTTTTGTAAACCCTTTGTATGGCTTAAAATGTAATCATAATAAATTCTTTTGTGAAATTACACATCGATATGATCATTTTTATGATCATATTTATTACTATTATTATTATTATTAATTAGTAAACTAATGAAAACATAGTTATGAATATTATATACCATTTCTGTCAGTGGCAGAGCTCTGTTTTTTTTACTTCTGTATTTCACAGCAGATGTTCATCTGTTTTTAAGACCTCGATCCACTAACTCTTTGCCCGCAGCGTCATCTTTGAGAACGGTTTAAATATATTAATAAGAAACAATCTTAGTGTAAAGACATATGTTAAACTCACCTCCCACAGTACTACTGCAGCATTGATCCACCCATCAAATTTTGGCCACTTATTTGGGTCCAGGATATTAGTTTGGATGCATTATCTGTTTTAAATGTTCAATGAGGTCCAATCAGTTTAAAAATACTTCTTTAGGGCATGAACTTTGGTTTATGTATCAATGAATTGGCACTTTGAAGTAAACAAGACATAAGGCAAATTACACAAATATCTCTTTAATTTCTTTCTTTTATGCGCCTCCCAGCTGGTTGCACTCTAGGCAATCATCTAGTTTGGCTTTGTCTTAAAACGGACCTAGTTAGATTAATGAGTACTGACTCTTAGCCTTGTTACTTTAATTTATTGCATCCAATTTTTATTTTATTTAACATTTTACATAGTATTCCAACACAATGCATTCCAAAATGCCTACTTTACATAACAAAACTTTACATACAAAAATCAGTTTTTTTCCAGTAGTTGGCAGTGTCCTCTGTGCTGCTATTGGTTGTTCTGGCAAGGACCTGCTCCATTAATTAGCCAGTTGGTTAGCCTGTAGTGGAGTAGTATTAGTGTTGTGTTGGCCCATTCAAATGCTGCTTTCTGACATCTCCCTGATGAGATGCAGCCCATTTCCATCGAAACAATAACAGCAATCTGATTTGGGATAAATGATGTCTTTGTCTATTGTCTACTGGAACAACAAAAACCATTGGCACGGAAAACACTCCTCTCTCCAGAGAGCCCGCCGAGCCCTATTCACACTTGCACACACACATGCATGCAAACCCAAGTGTACAGCAGGGATGGGTTGATATGCACTCTCCATCTGACAAGAGATTGTATTCTAAATATTTACACATTTGATCAGGCCAGGTGTGAAATGAAAAAATCTTCAATGGATGACAGCTTTAAAAGAGTAATAGATTTTTTTTTCAACTTTTATTTGGGTGAAGACGTGATTTAGTTTGGTATTCAAAGCTCTTGTGTGCAGAGCTTTAAAATTTTTACATTTTATATGGGCATAATAACTTATAAGTTATCACACACCTGGCTGTCAAGTTTCTCGACAATCCAGTCACCGCACAGTGGAGGCTGTAACTGATTTAATTAGACAACTGAATTCTGGGCACATCAGTTTTACACACACTGGCGGGAATCACTGCAAACTTGGTCTGTTTTTGTGACGGTGACAGCTTATAGAGAGACATTTTGACACTGGACTTTGGCGCTGTCAGAGCTCTGATAACTAGCTATCACAACACACAGCCATTCTATCCTTCACCCCCGTCTCTATTTGTTTCTTTCTGTATATTTTGGGATCAGCCCTCCTTGATTTCACCCCATCTTCTCTATGAACTAACACAAGGCTTTTAGAGCCCCGAAACTCTTGGGTACAAACTAAATGTGTGATACTTGTAAAGTCTTAGTGATGCAGGTTAAACTTAATTGGTAACAGAGAGCGTGTGGTGCACTTGCTGTGCTGAGGGTGGTAATCTGTTTCATTGATGTACATAGCTGAGCTGGGTTGGGTCCGGCTGGGATCCACAGAGATGAGCAAAAAGAAGGAATGGGTAATGAGCAGAAGGAATTCATTTCCTTTTGATTTAAGAGATATCAACACGCCGTTACATCCCACAGGGAAGTGAGATGTAGAGAGGAAAGAGATGCATTCAGAGCCAGGGTGATGGTGAAGTTTGAGAGAGCCTGGAAGAACAGCGAAGAGTAGAAAAATAAGTAAAGTCCTCTTTAAGGAAACCCGGGATTTCACCAGAGTCAGCAGAAAAGTGTTTGCATGTGGAACTTTATATGCGCGTCTGCGCGAGGACCGTGATAAAATGGGTGCTTAATGTCCTACCCTCATCGCCCTGATTTATCTCTGATTGGCTGTAATGAGACAGTTAGTGCTGTCCATCATGTGCTGCTGGCAATTATACACCCAATCAGTCCTCCATCACGATATGTATGTGGAGATGACGGTTGAAAGTACAGTTTTGTTTTTTTACTGTTTCTGTAGTGATGAAAAAACACTATCTAACAAACTGCAGAGGTTTGTTGTGTGCATCAAAAGACTTTTTTTACGTAGAGATCAAATATAACCACTATACATAGTCCCCTTATTACGCCACCTTTGTTTTCTTTTTCTTTCTGTTTTTTTTTACACAAAACTAAATAACCGGCAGAATAATGCTGCCTAAGTGTGTGATTATAGACAGCATGCCAGAAACAAATGAGGTGTGGCCGACGTGACGTGTAACAACAGCGTGAGGCTCTAGTGTGACCTCTAATGTCTTATATTATTTTATTTTATTATTTTTTTTATATTATATTATTTGTTCTATTATTTTTATCATCTTTTATTGCTTTTATTCTCATATTTAAAAAAAAACTTCAAACAGTATTTTAACTGCCATTTCGCAGTCTGCTTGTTTTATCACTTTTATTCCTTTTATTTGCTTTATTCTTGTTCACCTTTTGTGTTCTTGCCTTTTTGTTTGACTTTTGTAGACCTTTCTTTATTTGGCATGTTCGTTGATAGTTATCTTATTATGCCCTGAGTTACCTTGCTTTATCTGTTAAAGCACTTTGTAAACATCTGCTTTTAAAGGTGCTTTTTAGATCAAGTTATTATTATGAATAATTAAGTTATTCTAATCTAACATATGCGCCAATATAAACAATAACAATAGCATAACATGGCAATAATAATCATTCCCCATCCCTGTTATATGGCGACTGATCTCGAGATCATTGTGCATCTCATGTCCAGCAGCAAAGTTGCACTTGTTACCACTTGTCTAATATCAGATCAGTGCTGACTGGCAGGGTATTCAGTTGCTAATGTTAATGAAGCAGT
Organism: Plectropomus leopardus; assembly: GCF_008729295.1. Classification (NCBI taxonomy): domain Eukaryota; kingdom Metazoa; phylum Chordata; class Actinopteri; order Perciformes; family Serranidae; genus Plectropomus; species Plectropomus leopardus. Next base: position 15,114,376 of record NC_056474.1, read on the forward strand.
GTTTTTTTAATTTTTATTTGATGGCTTGTTTGATTGATTGATAGCCTGAAACTTAAGTTGTGAATAACTCGCAAGCGTGTGGATGCCATTATTGCCATAGCTGTGTGTGTGTTTACATAAATACCATCAGTGATGATACTGATGATTTATCAGGATCTTCAAGAGTAGTGCAGTTTCATGAAGATTTCAACCACGACACCTTGTAACTGCTCTCTGTACTGTTGAAAATGAAGGGTATTGGTAAAAATAAGAAATGGGATTGGGCCTTAGACAAAAGGATATAAAAGTGAGTTAGTAGCTGAGTAGTAATACAGTGGTATTGTAAATGCATTTTGAAATGTTTTAAAGCACTCTTCAAAGTAATTTATCGCTCCACAGCTGTGCTTCTTCTGCTCATGTACATATGGACTCACTCTAAACTGTAACAGATATAATCATACATCAATTTTTTGTGTGATTGTTTTTCAAAACCCTTGGAATGAGAAAATGGGAACGGTGATTGGATGATCATAAGCCCCTTATATACAATTTTACAAGCCCAAAGGACTCTGAACATTAAAGCTGATTACCATGATTACAGTGATGAGCCAAAACATTTATCTCTGTCTGCTTCTCTCCCTCTCTCTGTTTCTGTCTTTCACAGCACATACAGAAGCCTCCAGTGAAGGAAAGCCCATCGGGAGACAGCCTGGAGTTGACGTCCCACAGGAGAACCCTTCTAAGCCCCCCTCAGTGAAGGTGATAGGGGCCTCGTCGTCTGCCAGCTGGGCACAGCCCTGGAGCCTCGCACTGCTCCTTGCTGCACTTTGCTTGCAGTGGACCCTGTTCTGATGCCAGTGCCCTCTGTGAATCCCCCTGTCCCCCCTTTAGGAACCACATACATGCACAGAGACACTCATATCATATACATATCACGCATAGTATCCCTACTCCTGTCCTCAAAGTACATGGATGATGATGAAATGTGGATAGTGTGGAAGAGAAGAGGACAACGTTGCAGGAGACTGTAGACTGGGGGGCTCCTGCAGGAACATGTTGTCCTGCAGCATCACCAATGTGGGTGTTTGCAAAAGCTAATCTTATGCACGCTCATCTACCAAGATTAGACCGGCTGCTTCTTCTAGGCTGTTTTGGGGCTAGACGTTTGTGTACACAGACACCAGTACAGCCCCACCACTCACACAGACACACTCCTGGTGGTTCAGAATGGGACTGCATTATTCTGATTTTACTTAAAAAAACGCTTATACATGTTCGAATATACAGTGCAAATGCAGCCGCCTTCTTTTTCCGCTGTTGGTTTTTACTTATCCTTCCAGGCAAAAATCCTCATCACAGCCACTGCACCATTTGCCAGCCAGGCAGAAGAATTCAGCTCATTTGAAAACTCTACTCATTTTCTTTTCAAGGATTAAGGAATGCATGATAGATTGATAGATCAATCCCAGGTGCCTGGCCCAGAACAGCAGATTTGATATACTCTAATGACTGTGTACCTTGGCGGGGATTAGAATGTAATGAGTTCACAGGTAGAGCACGGGCACACTTGCACGGCTGAACACATTGTGCAGACAAACTAGGTGTGTATAGTATGTAACTGTATATAGGTGGAAAAGATTTGACGGACTGTATGAGGTTCTGATTCAACAAAAAGCTCTTAACTGGGGTTTTTTTTTTCCCTCGGCTACAAATGGACTGTCTGCTCCACACTACATATAAAATAATGCAAAAATAAACCTATAGAGAATTAATTTCTGTAAGAAAAAAAGCAGGAATGCACATCATTTTTTCCAACTCAAGCCATTGACATAAATGGATAAATTTAAGATGTCTGAACAAAGCCTGTACATTGTTGATTTTACTAATGTTTATTGTGCATCCAGTTTTGTGTGTTTGCTTGTTGAATTGCACAGTAATGCATGTTTACCCTACCAAGTTATCAAAATTGTTCCGGTAGGATCAGGTTCTTCTTTAAGAAGCATCAAAAACTCATATATTGCCTTTTCCAGTAAATCTTGCTGATGGTGCGACGTCAGGTTTTTTCTTCCTCTCTCTAATGATGGTTTAAAACTTGAAAACAAGAGGAAGGTCCGGCTGCAGATCCAACACATGCAGATTCTAACTCATCTGAACCCACACAGAAAGACATTTAGAATATATTTTACAAAGTTGCGTGCATCTGTTGTCCAGTATAGGGGTGGCCATCTCACATATATTTTGCCAAATAAGCTCTAATGTCTCTTCTCACTCTTAAGCAGACCATTCCTTGGAATTCCAACAGAATAACAGCAAATCCGTCTTTGTTTTAAATGATTCCTCATGGGGATGGAGAAAAAAAAGGGAAGTTCAACAAAAAAATGTGTGAATGCTATAACGGCTTCTTCTGTATACACACTTTCTCTCTTGTGTAGCTGAGGATGGTTCATATAGTGGTACCTGTGTGAATGAGGATGTATGTGTGGTCATTGCTATGCAGATACAATATTAAACCTGATAATGCCTAAAAGCTCTGCAGATAAAGTATCTAAGCTAAATAGGTCTATACACTTACATGGATCTTTGTGCAGTGAAATAACTCTTCTATCAACTAGTCTTGTAAACAACTCTTCTTCTCCGTACTAAAACATAACCCACCGTTGACAGAAGGATGACCTGCTTAACTCCTTGCATATACATACAATTCTACATTAAAGCGTTGCAGTTAATGCGGAACGGAGATGACTGCAGGTGTGTAAGGTGTTTGCAGTTTAAATGTTTCACATCTTGTGTTCTGTAACCACATTTTGTTTAGTTCATATAATTTCCTCCATGTATGTTTTGTTCATGACTGTCGTTCATTGCACCGCAGATCACATACAGCCCTTTACCCTCGCATGTGTATAAATGTACATATTTTAAGTCACTTGCCATTTGTTTTGTGTCTCATTTCTTCTCTTGTGTGTCAGTATGATACAGTGAAGCTGAGCTCTGTTAACGGCGCTCTGCCTTTTTGCTTGTCTCGATAGCCTCTCCCTGAAGAGTATCAGTCATGATAGACCGGTGTTGTATTAAAGACCACTGAAATCAAGACCAAGTTATGACTAAGACCAGAGTGTATCGAGACTGAGACAAGTCCAAGACTTTTAAGGGTTGAGACCAAATCAATAGTCCCATGTTCTGATAAAAAGCAGAACATGCAAACTATAGGCACTCCTCATAATGATCTCAAAGATCCACGTGCCCATGAAAACACCCACAAAAATCACTGACAATTCCTCTTCAATTCCTTCTTTTATTACCATACTATATTTAAGTACAAGTTTACCATAAGAAAAGTCTTGATAAAAAAATTCAAGAGGCATTGCAGAAGTTAATTTTATGTGTGGGAATTTTGTTTTCTCTGAGCGCAACAAACACGACTACAGCCATCAACCTAACCATCTTTATCTAATCTCCTTTTTTGCTCACGCAGTTCAGTGACATCCCCACAGTTGTGGCCTTGAAATAAAATCAAATCCAGAGTCCTGAGACGAGACCTTCAAAAAGTGATCAGAGACCAAGACTGATATCGAATACTACATTGATGTGTTTTGCTTGGAAAATTGTTTTTTCTAAAATACACATATATGACACACTTTTTTCCTGATTAGTCCTTGTCTAAAGACTGTGTGGGCTTGCACAGACTGCTTGATTGACTGCTGTAGCGCAGGCTCTTTAATATTTCATGCTGACAGCACTCACATTGCCCCTGTCCCCAAAAAGGAATATTAAACAGCGAGGTGACCAAATTATGCACATCCAGTGCTATCCTTGGAGCCTTTTAAAGGAAGAATGTGACACTTTGGGAATTTCACTTAATCCGCCTCTTGAAAATTGCTGCTAAGTAGCACCTCTGAAGTATACACACTGTATCACACTTGAGCCACAAGAATACAGGAAGTCACTTCTGCTAAGCCTACACACCCAGGAATAGCGCTGGGCTTTGAAGAAGATTCGATACAGTGGCTAAACCGTGGAATATCAACTTCCAGGTCTGTCACGTGATGAGATAGGGCCAAAAAGACTGTTTCTCTGTCACAGTCTGCTCTGCCCCTCTCCTGTTGCTGTGGGATTTTTTCCATTTACTCCACCCCCACCTCTCTTTCCATCCGGCCACTCCCCCTCATCAGCCTCAACACCTCCACCTGGTGCTCCCAGCTGCTCCTCATCTCCAATCAAGCCAGTATTGAAGCATCCTCACTTCATTCACTTTTTGCCAGATTGTCGTAACTTCCATGCCTGACCTTCCAGCGCTCACTCTTGGACTGTTTTCCTTGTTTCGTCTCGGCTCGCCTCTGACCACCTCTCCTCGTCTCTGCCCTGGTAAACCTAACAGCCTTCTGTCTCCGACCACGAGTTTTGCCTGTGCACTTCCTGGTTCTCCTCTGCCAGTGGCTGTGTGGTGCTCTACTACTTCAGCTCTGTCGAGAGAGATCGTCATTCTTTCAGCTGTCTTCAGAGCCTCCCGCCGAGCGAAACATCTCCTCCGTGTGAGTGCCGCTGGTGTTTATTGTTCTAATGGTGCATAGATTCCCCGCCTGTCCTCGTCGATTCCGCTGCCTGCTCCTTCTGGATTCGTCTGCTCTGCTGCCTTCCTGCCTGCCTGAAACCAACTCTGCCTCCTCTTTGACCACGAGCCCTGCCTGCCCCTCTCTGGAGTCCCCGCTTTTCCCACAAGCTCCCTGCTGTAAGTGTTTCTGCAATGTACTGGATACATTCATCTGCCTGTCTGCTCCACATTCACAATTTCCCCACTCGAACTCTCAAGTATCACCTGTGAACGTGAGCTCACCCCAGTCTCTCTACAAACTCTGCTCGATCCCAGAACTGACAACTGTCGCTACTTACCTTCAACCTGATTATACTCTCCTCTGCTCCATTCAACCTGCCAAAAGATTAGATAAAGGTCATTACCAACCACTCAAACTACTCACCTGCTCTTTTGTGCTGCAATTGGGTCCTACCACACCTCATTACATTACAAGAGACATCTGTACAGAAGCAGATTATTTATTTATCTTTTTGGGAACACCATCTCCCAAGTATTAACACTTAATTAGCTCTAACTTAAATCAGTATGTTCTGTAAAATATCCCTTTAATTTGTATTCTATGGGCATTTCTGTGCAGCATATTCAGTGAGCTTTTCATTCAACAGGTTCCTCAAGCAAGTCAGTGGGCTGTTTTAGAGTCATTAGGTTCTGCAAATGTATTCTCGCAATACACATTTATGTCCTGAGATTTTTTTTTTTAAAGCAAGTATTCACATATATTAACTTGGGCTATTTGACAAGGCAAGGCACTTGCATTGTAGTAATATTTGACCAATAGAAGCTATACATTGATTCCAACAGCCTAATAAAGCTGTGTACTTTATCCACCACCAGTAATGAGGGCGTATGTACTGTGCACAGGGAGAGCCGTGTCAGCCTGACCTTCTCTATTTGCATCCAGGAAGGCTTTTGCTAAACATATCAGTCCGTGTTTGCACCAGGAATAGAGGCAGTAAGCAAGTGTGGGAGTGCAGAAGACATGAAAAGGTTTGCTGCTGGAAAGGACGGTCAGCCGTGATGACAGCGGTGTCGACAGTGACAGTTTGCTCGCTCAGCTGATGTGTGGCTGACCCGCTGGCTTTTCCTTTAGGGGAAACTTTGCCTATTCATGGGCTATAATTGCCCTGAATTAGTCTGTGCTGTCAGCTGCAATGTTAGCACCACTGGTAGCCCAGCTTAGCTACTGTAGGACATAAAACACAAAGCAAGCATGAAGGGAGCCACTGTTGGTGAGAACAGACACATGTTTGTGGGGTGACATAAACTACCAGAATACCCTTATTGACATTCAAACAGAGTGAGGTTATGGCCTAAATCAGGGTGTATGCCATGTTTCATGTATTAATATAGCATCACAAGACAAAGTTAGATACAGCATAAAGTAGAGGTGTGACCGAGTCATTGTTTTACAAGTCACGAGTTAGGGCTCAAGTCCTAAACTTTCAGTTTAAGACCTAAGCAAGTCATAATGTGCACCTCAGCAAATGCATCGTCATTTTTAACCACATAAATGTACTAAACATACAAAAAAAATGTGTTTTTCTTAAAAATGTAGTCATTTGTTAAAACACATTTGTTAAAGTTACTTAGCTTTTAAGCCAAAGTAAGCCAGGAATTAGCTCACTAACTATGTAAAAATATGCCTTAACTTACTGTTCCTTGTGCAACTTGAAATGTCAAACAAAGTTGGAAGTTGTCTCAGCCTGCACGTTTTGCATACCGCAAATTTTGTTTTTCTTGACTTTTGCATTTATATGCAAACAAATATCTAATATAAATTTTTAAAAAGTGGTGCTTGGTTATGTTTTTCATGGTTCTCTCCTGCAGCTTAATTGGATGCAGTTGGATTTGTTCAAAATGGATCATCTGGGGAATAAAGTGTCTACTTTCTGCAAACAAATAGCTTGAATGTTAGCCTAGTTGAATCAGGAAATAAGGGAAATGAATTGAGTGGCACACTTTTTAAATATTTTTTATGACTGAGTTTGGGGGAAAGGTATCAATAATTTTCAAGACAAAAAGCTCAAGTCCAAGTAAAGTCACGAGTCACTGGTGTTAAAGTCTAAGTCAAGTTGCAAATTTTTTTTTTTACTTTTGTCAGCCGAGTCTTCAGTAACCAATTTTGTGGCTGAGAGTTAAAGTCATGTGACTTGAGTCAACACCTCTGTCACAAAAAAGCACAAGAAAAATATTTAGAAATAACATCTATAATTGGTCTTAAGGCTTAACACTGATCTTTTTCTTCCACAGTGATTATAAAAGCATTTGATGGCAATGTATCAGGCGACAGTGGCCCTCCAAGTCTCACCACACCTCCCACTGTTTTAGCCATCAGCCTGGGAGCACATAACTAATAGCACTTTCCTGGCTAAAGCACACAATGTCCACGAGCTCCTTCTCACTCGCTTTGTCTCTCTCTCACACACACATACACTTTTAGGAACACAAAAATCATCACAAACACACACACACCGGTGATCTCATTCACACACACCCTGTCCCACAGTTGTACACTTCCAATTGCACGCAGTCTGTATTTGATCCTTGGAGTCTATTTCATGCTTGTTGCTGTGAAACTGAGTGTCTGGCTGGCTGCAGCTGAGGAGCAGAGAGAGTGCCCAGTCTAAGGATATCGTGCCTCCGCTTTGCCTGAGCTGTAATTGGACTGCATTGTCCCTGCCTGACAAAACCAAAGCCGTCTGTCGTCCTTTAATAACCTCCGCTGACTGACGCAGAAAGCCATGGATGACTTTAAAATATGGGCAATGATGGGAGCAAACTCAGACATTGGAAAAGAGTTAGTCCAAAAATTACTTTGAACTGCGTTTTCTTTCTCTTAAAGGAGCAGTGTGTGGGATTTAGTGGCATCAAGTGGTGAGGACTGCAGATTGCAACCAGCTGAAACTTCTCCCATGTGCCAAGTGTCAACTCCCAGTTAAGACCCCTCCAGTAATCTTTATTTAATTCAGGAAGTTTCTTCTTGGTGCACAATTATCCTCAGAGGTCTCTTCCTCTCCAAAACATAAGGACCAGGTAATTGAACTGATACACAACCAGTGATCTAAACCAGTAAAACACCAAATAAAGCAGGTTCACCTTACAAAACAGTGTTTCTCCAACACTGTTTGGCTTTCTGCAGACAAGATGCTAGTCCAACACCTGTTAATGTGTGCTCATCTTTTTTATAATCCCAAACGTTCAGGAAGCTTTTTCTCAAAGGCAAATCATCCACAGAGGTCTCTTCCTCTCTAAATAAATAGACCAGGTGATTAAAACCAATAAAACACTGAATTAAGTGATTTTATGTTACAAATCAGTGTTTCTCTAAAACGGTTTCTTTTTTGCTGATTGGCTGCCAGACCAGCACCTGCTAATGTGTGCTCACTATTTTCTCTTATAACTTACGTTCTGGGCCTTCGCCAGAGCTGTATTATCTGCAGAGGTCTCCAAAAACAAACAACCAGGTGATATAAACATGTGAAAACAATATATAAAACTTCAAGTATCAGGGTAAAAAAAATAAGTCTTGAGTCACCCAGTAGCAGTGGGCGCCCCCATCTACAAAGTCTGTCCTGGCCGCAGTTTTGATTACAACCCTTTGCAGCCTTTTGCTGCACATCATCCCCTCTCTCTCACCCTTCACTCCAAAAGCTGAAGGGAAAACCCCCCAAAACATAAGCTTAGAAAAAAAGACACCCATAGCAGAGCGGCTTCTAACTATGGCGGCCAAAACACGAATGACCCAGTCTAGCGCCAGTGTTGGTTTGTCTGTTCTACGTTACTGTATGAACATTATGGTGCAACATGGCGGACTCCATGCTCCATATATAGATATAAATGTCTCATTCTAAGGTAATGAAAGCACAACAATTCTTGTTTTCAAATAGTTATACGCTAAATAAAACATACGTATTTAATGTTTTATCTCTGCCAGTATATCCCCCTAAATCCTGGTCACTGAACATTTAAGTTAGCTTTACATGGACAGAGTAAATGGGTATGGATGATTCAGTTTATCTACTGTAGGTACAGACACACACACATTGCAAGGAGCAGCGTGGTCAGTGAGTGTAACTGAGAGATCCGGGGACCTGAGGTCACAGCTGCTCAGCTGTCTGTCTGGGCTATTTTAAACGGTAGCACACATCAGCGCTTCTGTCCCACTGGTTTGGCCAAGTCCACACCTAAACGTCCCCACACACTTACTGAAGTCTTGCCTTTGTGAAGAGAAGATCTAACGCTTATTCACACATTCAGAGATGAGCTACAGCTGTATCAAACATCATGAAAAAAAGTGAATTTTCTAACAGATCTTCCCTGAAGTCAAGCTGATTGTGTGGTAGGAGTGTGACAGCAGTGGAGCACCCCCTCTCTCCCCAGATTGTCTTACCTTTTCAGCCTGGGGATCAGAGTGACAAGCTTGCACTAGGAGGAGGGAGGCACTGGAAATAGCTTTTCAAAGATGAACAATTGGGTGAGGTAAAGGGGAAACGAAGGGGGACTCGCGGCTCCTATTAACCACAGCTCACCGTCTTGAGTTTCAAGTCGTCAACTGCATCCGTCCCCCTCTGCGCTGAGCTCCCTATGCACTCACAACGGGCTCACTCAAACTGTCACTGCCAATTCTCCCTCTGTCACCCTGCTCCGACAGCCCATTAGCATTATGCTCAATGAGTTCTCGAGCTGACTAATTGAGTCCAATTAAACAAATTTTCGACATGACAGACCATCAAGAAGAGCCTCAGCAACACTGACAGAGATCAAATCTCTAACAGGGACACAAGGACTTTTGCTCGATTCTTCCTACTCACTGATTGGCCTCACTTGTCAGTTTTGTTTCCCATCATGCACTGTGTTGTTGGCAGAGGGCAGGTAAACAGTGTTAGGAAGTGTTACCCTCCTGTCAGCTACCGTGAGGTTGTTGTCATTTTCTGTCTAGAAAAATGTTGTGGGGCAATGCACAACAGTTTGTTGCTGACTGAAGACTGAAACATAAAAACGGAAATGCATGTAAAACATTAATTCATACCAAGAATTGTGGAAGATTGCGCGTCATCTTGTGCAATCAGTAGAGATCTTCCTCTGGCAAGTCACTCTGGATGTGTACGAACAGCACAGAATATGAACACAATAATGCAGAACAGCCATTCAGCTGTGCAATAATCTCAGATCTCCCACAAGAATCCCAATTTATTCTGCCTGCTAGGAAAGAAAAATAGAGGCAGACATGAACCTCCACACCACAAGCCAAAGGACTGGGCGTCTGGCAGGGACCTTTTCTAACCGCTCTGACAAGACCCAAAGGTGAAGAGATTTACTGGACTGCACTGCCCACCACTCACTGTCCAAAATCACACAAGGGAAGGTGTCAGGAGGTCAGGTGGGGTTATGCTCACATGTGTCTCTATGTCTCAAGAAGGTAAGAGAAAATAAAGAATCTAGGATAGAGCAAGATAGAAAAAGGATATGCCCTGTAACAGAGGCAATGATAATGCAACAAATAGACATTGCTTATAGAGCATCAGTGTGTTCTCATTTGCCAGCTCTACATATTGTACAGAGTAATGCGGGCTCTTGGCAGAAATAAATATTACGCCATTAGTGCCATCTTACTTACAGACCTAAGCAAACACACTAAATTTAATGCAAAGTATCTCACATTTCATATTGTTTTTGTCAGAATATATGAACAGGACCCCGTAGCACCTGTTAGATGTAAAAGATAATGTACAGCCAAATGGCACTATCTAGGGCTGAAAATTGAAGCCAGTGCGGGGTAGCCAAGAACTGCAGTCCTGGTACAGTAAACTGTTTTGGTGTCTGTAGCCAATTTCCGCATTAATGACAACTGTCCGAGGGCAGAATTTTTTTTTTTTTTCATTTGCTTCATGCCAATAGTTGAAGAGCGAAGAGGTCATTATTGCAAAATAAACACCACTAGGATGATTCAGGTTTATTTTTGCAGTATTTACCCACTTGCTGTACATTATCCTCCTATAGCCACTTACTAAAGAAATCCATAATTTGAAAATATTCATTTAAATATTACTTGATTTATACTGCATTTTGAGGACTATATTTCACTTATTCTATTGCTTCATTGAATACTCTGTATGGTCATATATGGCATTTTATGATCTGCTATTTCTGAATAGGAGAACATGCAGTGTTGACCGCAGACACAAACCTACATAACTCTTTTTTGGGTTTATTTTGCAAAGATGACTGATTGCACATGATCTCTTTCATATAGTTATTAAAATGCAGTTGAACTAGGAGTTATACTGTATTAACCAGATGTCTAAAAACCGCGCTGCTGTTGTTGTGTACTTATGTTTCCTGCAGCAAGCATTTAAAAAATAACTTTTTCATGATTTAATTTTTTAAAATTGTGTATTTCATCTAGTTACAATGAAATAAAATGCAGATGACATGAATTATAACCACAAACTGGATAGGGCTTATTTACAACATTAAAGCATTATAATAAAATCACTGTTGTTCATGTTATTTATCCCCCCCCCCCCCCCCCCCCCCCCCCCCCCCCCCCCCCCCCCCCCCCCCCCCCCCCCCCCCCCCCCCCCCCCCCCCCCCCCCTCCCCCCCCCCCCCCCCCTCCCCCCCCCCCCCCCCACCCCCCCCCCCCCCCCCCCCCCTCCCCCCCCCCCCCCCCCGGCAAAAAAAAAATCAATTTCAAACCAATGTCTTTAGACAGTATAAACATCAGCATTCAACATGTCTTAGTTTCTGCAAACTCGCATCAGCTATAAACAAAATAAATAAATAATAATTGCATCAGAGACCTGTTTTCATTTGTGGTTTTGTATACTGCATCTGTTCCTATCATATAAACCATCGAAACAAAAATAAAACATTAAAAATGTAAAAAAGGAATGTCACGTGATGGCTATTTTCATGCATTGGACTGTTTGATAGCTGACAGTGATCAGACCAGTTTATCAAACTTTTTACTTAACTATGCTACTGCAGTGATGGCAGCATGGCAAAAAATCGCAGCACATAAATCAACCTGCAGATCAGTCTATATATTTTCCCAACAGATACACTGTGCACATGCCCACAAAGACTCAAAGTTATTTCCTGGCCTGTGAAAGAAACAGAAGTGCTGGGTGAGGACGAGTTGTCATTAGAATGTATTGTGTCTTAATAAGGCTATGCAGAGCGGGCCCGAACATTAGTCATCATGAAAGTCTGCCTGTTAGGAAAACAGATTAACAATGTCGCCACATGACAATGGCCAGCCGGAGAGAAATGTGGCCGCTAGCATGAGCCCCCATTCCAATTAAACCAGTGTGGTCTGCGCTGGTGTGTGTGTGTGCGTGAGGTGTGATTGAGGAGTTTAAGAAGGAGTTTGTGTGTGCGTGTGCGTGTCACACATGTTCAAGGCTGGCCAGCATCTCATGTTGAATTCTCTGTCAGGCTCGCTCTGTTTGGCATGCTACAAGCAGCCTCCTTCCTCATGTCCCGGAGATGGATGAGCACTGGTGTGAATGTTCCATGGCTCCCTTGGGTGCCATTCCACCTTTCCAATTCTCTCTCCCTCCCTTTCCATCTCTATCAGGCTGGAACCGAATTCACACGTTCTCGTGTGTGACTGTTGTATTAGTTGGTCTGTTTTTTTATTCCCTATGCTCCGTTGTCCAATCAGGGTTTTCCCATGTGTACTTGTCGTCTGGATAGCGCACATCAGTGTGTTGTGTTGGCTTCTATGTTATATTTAGAGCATGAACTAATTTGTCGGTGTGTATGTAAGCATGTCTGCCACATGTGTGTGACCCAGGATGAATGAGGGTGCTGGTAGATGGGAGCATCATTGATTGGCTCTGATTACGGATTCAGAGATGCCTGCTGCTGTCCGATTCTGCAGGTCATGAGAGAGGGGAAATCAATGTTGCAGGGCCACTCGGCCTCCTGCCTCATACATATAACACACATCCACCCTCTCTCATACCAGACGGGATTTGGATTACGTTAATGACAGTAAAAACACATTGCTGGTTGATTTAACTACTGTTGAACCAACAAGAGTCCACTTTTTCACAGTTTACTTGGCACAGTACAACTTGAATTAGAGGTGACTCTTCACAGGTGCATTCTTGTAAACTCTCAGGTATTTCTCCAGTAGCTGCTAGTTGTGCTTGAGTATTAAAAGTAGTGTAGGAATGGTGAGGTTAGGGTCAAAGCAGCCAGCTTCTGAAAATTTGAGCAGGGGCCTGTACTTGCCATGTTAAGCGGTGGAGTCTGCATTTGTAGCCAGTGAGCTTGTTAAGCTCCAGTTGCTCCCTGTACTATGATTTCTTTACTCAAACATTCATCGTGCACACATTAGCTACTATAATGTGAAAATGATTATATACAGCAGGGTAAAGTAGCCTACATAAATTACTGCCTAAAACATGACACATTTTCCAAATGACTTAACTGCCCTGTAGCAGATGATTTAAAATGACAAAGATATAATCAGTGGTGGAGGAGGTATTCAAATGTTTCACTTAAGTAAAAGTACTAATACCATACTGTGAAAATACTTTGTTACAAGCAAAAGTCCTGTATTAAAAATGGTAAATAAGTAAAAGTAAGTAAATAGAGTCAAGAAAATGTACTTAAAGTGTTAAAAGTTAAAGAACCCAATTTGGAAAAAAACATTAAAAACACCCAATATTATTCAAAATAAAGTAAAAAACAACTTCAAAGTTTATCAAAAATAATTGCCAATTCTTTTTTAATGTCAGTTGGCTAATTGATTATTTGACTAATTGTTTCAGCTCTACTTATGTTGTTGTACTGTTGGGTAGTTTAATTTAAAACAAAACATCATATTTAATAAACTTTTCTCATGTTTTTTTAATGCAAAAATCTTAATTTGTAAAGTAACTAATAACTAAACCTTTCAGATAAATGCAGTGAAGTAAAAGAATAAAGTGGCATGAAAAGAACAGACTAAAGAAAAGTACAAGTACCTCAAATTCATACTTAACTACAGTACTTGAGTAAATTCCAGCACTGAATTTAATGAGAATTTCATACATACTGTTTGTTTACATTATGTAAGGGAAGTGCATATTTAACATAGGCCTACTTAGTATGAACAGAGAGGCTCTTGCTTGTTATTAGGACACAGTGTTTTGCTTACCTATTGCAGGGGGAAATATTTTTACTGTGCATTATGACCTGAGATATTTAAATATGTGAACTTTAAACAGATTTTCCTGGTCAAAAGCCAAATAATGAAAAGCCCGAGCACGTTAGTGCTGAGAGATAGAGAAAGAGACTGTAAGAGGGGCAGGGAAAGCAAAAAAAAATGAATTTGAATTATTGGACATTTCTGAAAATTACAAATAACTTCCTCAGAACGCTGCCTTATGACCCAGTCGTCTGAAACGCACTATGTTCTGACAAGCTTACCCAAACTGTCCGATTTGCAGGTCAGCCTGCACAAGCAGCTGACTGTGGGTCAACCTGCACATCACCACTATTGTGCTAATTATCAGTCTACATTGCTCCGGTGTGAGTCACTGAACATGAGAGATATGGGCTGTGTATTTGTCTGCCTTCTTTCAAATATAATCTAACAAGAAGGTTACATGTGGAGCCTGTTGTCTATGAGCAAAGGCTGCACATGCTCGATGATATGGTTTGGCAGGTATTGTTTGGTAAAAACTGTGGATTATCTTGAGTAACCAGGTCATGATTTCTGGAAAGAGGCTGTTGAGTTTTTCAAATGTATTTTTTTTTGGCACTTTGAGCACCACAAGCAGAGTGCCATTTCACTCCATTATATTGGAGAAAAGGCACACATATCTACAGCTGATATCTCCAATACTGGGCAACTCGCACCAAAAACAATCTAGATTAATAAATAGCACTACAGGTAAGAGTCAAAATATGTTTTGTTTTTGGGGTGTGACTGTCCCTTTAAGGCTATTTCCGGTTTTAGCACGCAGCTTTCCTCCTCACAGGTGCGGCGGAAACACCAAAATGAGACGTTTTTGTGAATGTTGGCTTGTCAGTAGCTTATGTTAGCCTGCGTGTTAAGAAGACGCAATGTCGGGAGTCTTATTTCTCCTCTTTTTTCGAAGGCTAGCCGCCTCCAGCTCCTCCTTTTACCGCAGCGAGCTAACGTAGTTAGCCGGCTGGTCTCCGCAAGACAAGACCGCAGTGATGCCTGTAGTCCATCACACTCCTGGTAAGACAGCAAACACCCCTAAGTTGTCAAAATAACTTAGTATTAAGTTACAGAAATGTTCTGTAATTACTGTTTTTTTTTAATTTGTACCCTCCTGTAGCTTACTAGTGAAAGGTAATGAGATTAAGCTGATGCTAATGTTGATGCTAACAGGGATTTGGTTTTAGGCTACTTGATTTTAAAGTTCGTACTGTTATCAGCCAACTTTTCTCAATGGAGTTATTTTGATTTTGCTAGCATTTGTAGTTAAAGTTTCCTTCCCAGCAGATGATTTGACTTGTCATGGCAGAAAAACCACAGCTGTAATTAATAACAGTCATGACTGTATGGCTGCATTCAGACCGGATCAACCATGGCCTTAATATTGTGAATGCAGGCTCACTGGCATGTTTTACTGGGATAATTCAGTGCAATGGAGCGATCATTCATGATATTAATAACACCTGTTTGCTGTCACAAACCAAAATGTCTATTGTTCAAACTTTGCTCAGGGAGCTGGATATGACTGGTGCAGATTTTCACAAAATAGCAACAGCACTTATGTGCAGATGCATGTGCATATTGTGCAGGTCACTTCTAAATAAGTTGATTTGACTTGATATTGATATCTATTAGGGGAATAATGTGTCAAAAGACTCCAATCTAATGGATACTCCATTATCGGAGCTGATTCTCAAAGTACTAAGATAGAAAAAAGTTTGACCTGAAATAGATCTAACTTCAGTGAGAATGATATGTGAGTAATCGTGTGTTGGAGACTTTGTTGTCTTGTCAGATGATGCATTTAAATCTTGTAATTAAAAATGTTTTGCATATAATGACGACAGTCATTTCCTCTCTGATGTCCCTAGAAAAAAAAAACTGTCATTATAGAGTACTGCAGGAATGAGTCCTAAAAACCGGAAATGAGATTGCATTTCCCAGTTCCCTCGTCTTGAAGTCGATGGGTTTTATGAATGGGTTTTTGGTTTGATGCCTGAATTAAGGTCTGTTAACACAAGCTTAAAAGACTTTCATTTTAATGTCTATGTCATAAAATGTGTCAGTAAATACTACAGTGATCAAATTTAAAGCCTTTTGGTGTCTTTTAATAAGCCAGTGCTAACAAGTGCCTAAATAAGACAACTGAACATCATCACACTACTTTACAGCTGCGTTATGGTGTGGATGTCAAGTCATGCGACCATTGTTTAGTTCATTCATAGCTTAACATTAGCTTTTTACTTCTGGTGATTGCATTTAGGCTTCAAAAATCATAAAATCAGCTGTTTGTGAAGATTATCCTGCTGAACACAAGTATCATAAACTTTTGTTTGCCACAGAGTTTATTTTCTGCAATAATCCGAAATCCCATGGAAAAATCACACTGGCTTTTTGACAAGGGAACCAGGGCGACACTAACTTCTGCATCGAGCTACAGAAAAACATCATCCCTGGAGCACTCTATAAGCACGTTGTAAAACACGCATCACTGATCATGACAAAGTTACATGCTAAGCACACCCTTGTCACATTTGCCGCTGTAAATGATGCACCAGTCAAGAGGCCCTTTTACATCAATGAGCACAAAGCATTTTTCCACTTAGGGTTGCAGGAAATGTATACACAGCATTCCAGCTTCATTGGAAACTCAACCTAAGACAGACTGTTTCTCCGTCGACAGATTTAAAGGCTAGATTTGTTTTACAATCCAGTTTACAACGCCATATGAGGGGAGTGCTGAGAGAACCATCCGTCTAAATGGCAATTCCCCATTAGCAGCTTTACTCTGATCAGACAGGGCGAAGGAAAAGGCTTCAGACAAAACCATGCCAGCACTAAAGCTGGGCAGCTTTCAAAAGAGGGTTGTTTAAAATAGAAAAATAACTGCTGGTGAAAGCTGGCAGTTTATATCAGTGGTAGGAATTAGCGCTCGCGCAGTCACTCACTGTATTTGTGTCTGGTGATCAAACTGAGTCAGCACTGGTGTATTACACTTTTCATACAGTCGCTCTCATTAAAAACAAATTGGAGAAGTGTGAGGAAGAGTAATGTGATAAAGCGCTTCTGTACAGGGGAGGGCTGAGGAATGTTTCAGGAATGTGTGGATATTCTGAAGTGGCTGGGGGAAAATAATGAAGGACTCCTCACAGGGGGCTGAGAACCACACAGACTTGGGGCCTCCCACTGTTTCCAGAGTCCACGTGGAGGGGGATGCTGCCAATCTGGACCAAGATCTGCTGCAGAACCACATGAAACCCGAAGAGAGTTGAGGTTAGTTGAGTCTGGACCATTTGCATGTATCAAAATTCAGATTAAGACTTGTGGCCATTTTCAGTGTTTTAATTTCTGTTATAATACCACGGTCACTGTCAAGGTTGCTGTCAGGAAAATATTATCCACCAACCTTATTATTTTTGTAACTCCGGACATGAAAGTTACCACCATGATTTTTAATGATTAAAAGATCAGCCCAGTCACCAGAAGAAAATGTTGGTATGTTTTTGCAAACCCCGGATACGTTATATTTGTATGTTGTCATACATATTATATTAACATTTCTGAAGTGACTTGGTATGTGAGCTGGACATTTTTTGAGACCAGCAGACTGCAAATGCGATTGTTTATGGCAAATCAGTGTCACATTCCCAGCAGTTTTTTAGTCGCTGAACGTGGGTGATTTTAGGTGACCTGTAGCTGTGTTTTCACTGGGGAAAGTGCCACAGAGAGTGTTTTCATAACGAGACATTGCTGCGTTTCCAGCAAGGATGGCGCCACCAAGTGTGGAGCCCCATCATTTATTATACGTAAAACAACATGTCTTCTGCAAATACTCTAGGTCAGTGGTTCCAAATCTATGCGGCCATGACGCCCAGCAGCCCAGTCGCCAGAAGAAAATGTTGTCATTGTATGCAAACGACAGATGCGTTACATTTGCACACTTTATTTGTATCATATAAACAATTCTGAAGTGACGTAGTTCTGATTACATCTATATGAGCTGACTTTGAAATGGAAGAAATGGAGACCACCATCCGAGACCAGCAAAAACACAAAAACAGTTGTTGTCTTATGTGGAATTTCCAGCTGTGAGTTTGTCACCAAAAGGGGGTGTTTTGTGAGATATTGGCAGCATTTCCAGTCATGATTTTGCCACTAAATTTGCGTGTTTTTTTGTCGGACATTGGCAGTATTTCCAGCTGTGAACTACCACCAAAAGTGGATGGTTTTTAACAGGACACATGCAACATTTCTAGCCATGATTGTGCCAAAAAAAAACATTTGTTCTAACAGTAAACAAGTGGTTTTAGTGCCAAAACGTAATCACAACTTAAAGAAATGTAAAGTTTCAAAGTATCCATTACATAATAATGTAAACATAACATATGCGTGGTGCCTGGTGAATGGGTTGTATGGATATTAATGCTCAGCAAACAACATGACAGCTGGTCACAAGTGGCCATCTGAGTCTTTCAGTTTTGTGACAAGTTTATTAGTTTTCACGGCATGAGGCAGATGAGGAGAGTGGTTAATTTATCCTTATACACACATGACAAACAGAGGAGGTGAAATATTTATATGAGAACAGCATGTGGGCAAATGAACAGAGTAATTGGATGAGGTTGGTGCAGGAATGAGGAGATGTCATTGCTAGAGGGGTACAGCCTGCTGTTGTGTATGCGAGAAAGAGACGGAAAAAAGGTCAGCGTTTTATTCCGACTATAAGTCAGAAGTCTATAAATGAGATATCAGTGACTACATAAGCTACTGTAAATGAACAAATACTAAAGCATGATTCAGATTTAAGTAGTGTATCTATTAGATTTAATGCACTCCATCTCGCTGCATTCAGTGGTAATTTCTGAGAAAATAGTTCGGTGTTTTTGAACTGGATTTCATTGTTTTATAAGATTTTTTTTTTCCTTCCGTCTGTGTCCATGCTTGGAGAAGACTGGAATGTACGCAGATTACTCAACAGAAAAGTGCCAGGGCGCCCGCAGAGACATACAAAAGCACAACGCAACACACCACAGGGGGCATCTCTCATCCATGATAGCTCCCGCTCACAAGAACAAGCCCAAGTATTCAAGGCCCGGACCACGCTGGCCATCGGTTGTTTCCTCTTAGTTCTAACCCTTTTCTTTTCACTCCTCTCTTCTGAAACTTCTCTGTTTGTTTTATCTCCAGCGCTTTATCCTTTTCCACTTTGAATGTACAATCCCTCCCTGCTACGTTTTTCCCCAACTCACTTCTCTGTCATTCTCTGCATGTCATCCATCATCATATTCTCTCCCTCCTTATCTCGCCTCATAAGCTCACCTCCCTCTCTTTCCAGCTTTCCTCGCTATTTCTCATTTTTCTCGACAATACTATCTGTCTACCCTTTGCACTTACCATCAAATTTCTACTTTTTCTGTCATCATCTGTCTCCGGCAGCTGGGGAGGGCTCCGTGCGGGGAGATATGCAGATCTGCTGTTTGTGGAGGATGTGTTTGCACAGACAGACACTGGGTAAATGTGATCAAGGGAAGATGTAGCGTCGCAAAATGGCAAACAGGCAAGGACAGGCAAGAAGAGAAGGCAGGCGTTAAAACAAGTCTGAATTTAAGTTTCACGCATGACTGTGTTTTAACAGGCACGGATGAAGGCATGATCGTGTGTTCTCATGAGGCACAGAAGGGAAGAGGGAGAGAGCTGAGACAGAAAAGCAGAGAGTACGCGTACAAGAGAGAGAATAGTAACGAGATGGAGTGAAGAGACAGTGAACGAGAAGGGAAGAGATAGACCCGGTGAGTAATGTGTACACACTCGAGCACTCCGGCGAATGTGCTGAACTCAGGCTAATGGCTGACATAAAAACCCAGAAAAGAGGCAGAATCGATGCTATCTGTAAGAGGCCAGAATGAGACTGGTTTTAGGGAGAGGACACAAAGATCTCCCTCTAAAGGCTGATTACATCTGTTGAAACAGCACACTGATATTTACATAGAAACCCCGCCGAGGCCCGGCGTTGGGCCCTGCACGTCAGCCAATCCTGCTGCTCCCTCACTGCATCACCGTGTGTGTCTTCTATCAGTTCTGGCTGTACTCTGCTCTTTGTGTCATTAATGTCTTCATAAAACTGTGATGGGTGAGAGCACTCTGTACTTGTGCTTTTCAAAGCCACAGTTTGAAAATGACAAAATCCTTCTTTGCACCAAAATTCATATGGTTACATTAGTTTGAATAGAAGGATCAGATTTCATGTTTCTATATGCTCAATTCAATTCAAAAGACTCAAAGAGAGGTCCATAGGTAGGACATAAAAATAAAAAAAGGAAATAAAACATATATATAAATAATATATAAATGTATATATAGTCACACACACACACACACACATATAGATGTATACATACAATTATACATACCATACATATGTTTGTATAACTGACATGCTGTAAACAGCTCTATGAACACAGAATACTCTAAATTAACATTTACCTAAGTGATTCCTGCAGTCAGTCCAGTCACCAGAGGAAAATGCTGTCACTGTACGCTTCTGCAAACCATGACCAACTATGTATCATATCGATGTTTCCAAAGTGACGTTAATAGATGAGCTGACTTTGTCATGAGGAGGTAGAGACAAATGAGAGGTACAAATGTGGGTGTTTTTTAATGACCTACTGCTGTTTTTCCTGTGACTTTTAAGCCCTCGAAACCACAATGTTTTGAGACCTACTGCTGTTTTTCCAGCAGAAAAATGCCACAAAAAGTGATTTCTTTTACAGAGACAGTGCTGTATTTCCTGTTGGAATAGTGGCATGAAAAGTGTTTTTTTTTTTTTTTACTGAAACATCACTGTGTTTCCAGTGGGGATTTTGCATCCCAAACCAGGCATTTTATGCCAAGATATCATCTTTATGTAACCATAACCAAGTAGTTTAGTGCCAAAACCTAACCACACCTTAACCTTAGCATTGTTGAAACACTGAGTTTCAATTCATCTGCTACATAATAAGGTGCGAATGTAATGTATCTGAGGTTTGCAGCAGCGTACGCTTTTTCTGATGGCTGGGTTGATAATATATGATAGGAATGACATCATAAATTTTTTTTTACAATCATCTCTGAGTATTAGTATCTGCTTTTGCCATCTCTCCCAAGCAATATTTTAAACTGATTTGGGAACCAAAATTCACTAACATTTCTTAATCCAGAAACTAATTAATTTTTATTCAACAAGTTCTCAGTCGTTCAACATTTCCTTTCGCTGCATTAGAATAAGGGCATGCCTGTGGCTCGTGGCAAAATTGGCTTCAACAATGTTTAATAAAGCAGCATGTTTCAGACTCTTCTGATTGCACAGAAAAGAGTCTCTAGTTTGACAGCAAAGTGAATTGGTGTAATCAGCGTTTAATTAGCCAGTGCTACATTTGGGTGTGGCAACCCTGCTGAGTTTGTGTTTGGAATATTTTTACCTGCAGAGTATTGTAGACTATTGATGATGACTAAAATACAGTTTATGTATCATCTCCTGATGCCTTCAAGGCACTGAGACACAATAATTAATTAATAATCAGCTGTCCTTCTTATTTAGAACTGGTTGAATAAGTCATACTGTGAATACTGTAATTGAGTCAATCTGAAGGTGAAGGAGACATGCTACTCTATTTTTAAGTTCCTTTGGACCCAGTGTTGACCTTGGCTTGTCCATCTCTTCATCCATGTGTTAGGCAGTAATGCAATGGTGCAAACTTTTGTTAAATGAACAGTCTAACCCAAAATTAAAAACATATTTTCCCCTCTTGCCTGTAGTGCAGCTGATCAATCTAGATTGATGTGGTGTGAGTTGCCAAGTGTTGGAGATATTAGCCGTAGAGATGTCTGCCTTCTCTCAGATTTATTGGAACTAGGTAGCAGTTCAGCTTGTAGTGCTCACGCTGCCAAAAATATACACTTGAAAAACTCAACTGTAATGTGTCTTTCCAGAAATGATGATCCGATAATCTACAGATGTTTTGTGAGCAGTTTCATCTAGGAACTATTTTTTCCACCAAACTACACCTGCTGACCGTATCACTGTGTAGAAGGAAGCGTGCATCTCCTGCTAGCTCACCTAGCACTAAGAATTACAGCTCACCCGAGGAGGACTCCATCAGTATTTACAAGTCACGTTGTCATGAGCATGAGCCTTTTGTCCATCAGTAGATGCGGATCTCCTTTCGCGCTGTGATACAGTTGACCGGTTTAGTTTAATAGAACTGCTCACAACAACGTCTGTGGATTTTCTTGAATAAACGGGTCATGATTTTTGGAGAGAGACATTGCTGTTGAGTTTTTAAATGTATCTTTTGGAGCTCTGAGCATCACAAACTGAGCGGCAGACTGCTCTACAGTCGATATCTCCAACACTCAGCAGCTCACACCAAAACAATGTAGACTGGTAAAGAGCACTACAGGTGAGAGATAAAATATGTATTTTTGATTTGGGTTGAACTTTCTCTTTGTTAAAGTCATTTGAATAACACAATGTAAAGGCAAGGCAGAACCTGGAAATCTTACTGCTTCTTATAAATTCAGGTTATGGGAGCTCCACGTTACGGGTGGTAAAGTCGTCGTAGCAGAAAACTACTAATAGAAGTTAGGCCTACAATAGTAAAGCAGAGGCTGTCGTTGCTGTATTCAGCTCCAGAAAAACACGAGCCACTGCATGTGAATGCCTGCTGTAGTGACCATACTGGAGCAACCCAGAGCCGTCTTTTTTACAAAAGCTATTCTTGGCTACGTAGAGTCACTTTCACCAAATGTATGTGGGTGAAGAGTGGTGTACTCACTGCCCTATAGAGTTGGGCAAAAGTTGACTCAGCTTATCCCGTTCGCCTGAGTACAAATGGGACATACACATTTACATTTTGTAGATGCTAGAAGATGAGTTGTAAAGTTTGTGGAGCATTTAGAGGGAAGGGCCTGTGTTATATTAACATTTCCTTCCGTCTCTTTAGACTGAAACTTAGTCTGAGTGGTAAAACACGTGTAGAAATCCTGTATGGAAGCAATGTCATTTTCACTAGAATAACCTAATCACGCCCTGAAAACGCTCACCGCATAATTACTGCATGTGTACACTAAACTGACAGTTGCTTAGTTGTACGGTCTCTCACCCCATACTCTCCTCTCCCTTTGCTACCATTCGGCCTCCCCTCTTTTTGCTCTCTCCGGTCTCCCCAACTTCCCCCCAGCATCCTGCTCCTCATTAGAAAGCCTTTCATGGTCAGAGCCAATAAAACTTCAATGGGAGGCAGTCTGAAGAAAACATGGCTGCTCTGTGGCTTTACAGAGCGTTAATTACATGATCTCCACACCAGACAGTGGAGGGCCAATCAGTTTCTCCCAACAGCGCCGCCGACCTACGGCCACATGTGGGACACAGTCAGACACATAAACTCACATTACACACACACACACACTGCCTCTGACACAGACGAAATGTGCACACATACACAGAAGGTCATACATACACAAACCCATATATAATACCAACAGACATTTCATTACACACACACACACACACACACACGCACACACTTTGAGGCCACTAGACTTATTAACCTCTGGCCACATGTGTCTGACTCTGCCTCGTGTTCCTCCACAGCGACAAGAAAAGTGAAGCAGCAGTATTATACATAATTAGAAAGTGCTTTCTGTCTGCTGTGTGGCACAATTACACAATCCTCAAGTTTAGCAGAGTAACTGCGATGGTGTAGTGCCAGATTTGCCCGAGCACACATGCACAGGATGCAAATGAGCGAGACACTTGACATTGCAGAATGAAGGTGTTAATTCATGCCTAGTCATTTCAGAGCTGTTATAATAGGAAGCGAGTGTAGCCATTTGTCAGTTAGCGATATGTGAGATGCTGCCCTCTTTGTTTGGACTCATCCAGTCATGAGGAACAGACTAATTATAGAGTAACATTTTCCTAATGTATTCATAAACAATGTCTGCCTTCATAAAAAGAATGATTGGGAGGCAGGCAATGACTGTTCTTGCCATGCGGCTCACTCCTTCTCTCTGCCGTTTCTGTCTTTACCTCTTACTTTTGTTTGTCGATCTGTCGTGTGACGGCTGGTTATTTCAGGCGGCACTGGAGTTTTTCCATGTGTCACTGCGATAATGTGCAGTGGCATCTTCTTCCGCAAACAATCCTTAAAAAGCATCTCCCACAGGAGTGACACCATCAGACACCGTCTGATTCAATTTCACACACTGAGATGACTAAAGAGAGTATTTTAAGTGAGAGAACTGGATGTCTTTTTAGTGCGACAACACAACTATCCAGGATGTAAGATCTACACCAGAGTCACTTATGGTTTTTTTTATGTAACATGAAACATGTAACACTTTTTACCTGAAATAATGCCTTTGCATGTTCACATGCATTGGAGGATGCATGAGCATTGCATTCGTCAGAGCAGCTAAAGTGCAGTCAGTTTGCTCATAACAATACAAGACGGTTTACAACAGCAATACTATATCATAACATCTGTTTACAAACTCTCACATAACTCGTGCAGTATAATCCAGGTCTCATATATCCAGTCATATGCTCTGTGATTCCCAAACACATGCATTTTAGCTAAATCATTATAATTTAAAACATGTCAGTACAAACAGTGTGCTCAGGCCCACACAGAGCATGCTACTCATCAGCAGACATGTTTTATATTATAACATTTTAGTGAAAATGCATGTTTTTGGGAAGTGCTGAGTATATGACTTGGATTATACTGCAGGACATCTGTGAGAGTTGGTAAACAGATGTTTTGATATAGTTTAGCTGCTGGTCAATGCGGCCCACTATGACTTTAATTTATGAGGAATGTTTGCTTTTTTTAGGATTCACTGTGGAATTAATTGAAGGTAACGGTATATGCCGTAATTGATGCAGATAGAGATATAGTCATTTTGCAATTGAAGCGTTCTTTTAAACTCAACTTTTGCCTTAGAGAGGTCCTGACCTGAACTGAGTGAACTTTTCCTCTCACATACAAAAAAAGAAGAAGAAGAAGAAAAAATGCATTAGTTATGGACATATTACTGCCATGGGCCATGAAAAGGCACTGGCCTGCTGAATCTGGGAACCGGGACACACTGATCCTGTTAGAAGTAACAAATAAACAGAAACATTCCAAGTATGAATTTTATGTAGCCCGTTTCATAAACAAAGCAGATCCCTCAGAGATGTAAAAAGAAACAGAAATGGCTTATGTTAAATGAAGCCGTCATCAGCCTTCATATAGATAAAGCTACAGTAGGCACACAGATGCAACATGTCACGAAGGAAACGTTTACATGCTACACAGACTCCGTCTTTGCATTGCTTAGTTGCTGCAAGTTTCACTGTGTGTGTATTGAGTAGTGATAAAACAAGTGGTTATGGAGGGTTTGGTAGCATATAGGCCATATCAACCGGTATTGGATGAATCAACTGGATTGTTTTAACAACATAATGCATTTTTGGAGCTGTGCGCAGAGGGGACAAAATAGACCAGCCGCGTAAAAATAGAGTTGAGCAATACGTGCCTACATAGCAAGTGCAACTTCTGTGTTGAGCGGTAGCTTCAGTTGATTAAAATGGCCTCACACTGCCGAGGGCACGCTGCGCCAGTGTCCCATGTATTTTTGCCGTAAGACAACCCGTGCAAACAGTGGGTTGTCTGAACGAGCCTACTTTGCCCAAAGTGTCAGGGTCTCCCTGGCGTTCACCTGCAAAGTGTTCCTTACATTACCACATACTGACCAGTGAGAGGCTCAAAGTGACCGCAAAGAGATGCAGAGGAACTGCAGAGACACAAAGTAACTACGAAAAAGAGCCAAATTGCCACAAAGAGACACAAAATGACTTCAAGGCAACACAGAAAATGACATAAAATGACCTAAAAGAGAACCAAAACTACAAAAAGAATAAAGATGATGACGAAGAGACAAAGCCACCACAAAGTCTGTGTGTCTTGCTCCTATGTAGGAGAGGTGGCGGGTCCATTTGCATATCTGAGCCCAGGGGCCTATTGTCTCATAATCTGTCCATAGTGCACTTAGTGAACTTATTTCACTCTGAACGTTGGTATAGTTCGCATACACGTACAGAAATTGAGATAATGACGGCATTCAGCAGGTGACAGGTAAACTGCCAACGGGGCAGGTAGTGACTTGTGGCTTAATTGCACCTTGAGGAGTGATATGGCACATGTATGCAGCCACACTCTGCAGAGAGAAGGAGAGGTATACTCAGCAGTGACCTGTGTTGGTGGTGGGCGGGTGCAGGGGGTCGAAGGCACTCCCACAATTCACCTGCGACATCTGGCTGTTTGAGATCCTGCTGTAAGGACCTGTAGAGCACATTCTTTCCCTGAGAACCAGACCACTTTATGATACACCTAACACCGCATACAAAAAAAATCATCTAGGAAACAGATTGCCTTGAAAAAGGTAAGTAAATGTAACTATTCATGTTATGCTTACTTTATATCCATTTGAAAGGTTTACTTAAAAAATTTGTTGTATTTACTTCATCTGGTGAAGTCATTTTAAAAAAATGACAAGTGAGATTAACTTGTGTTTTC
This sequence comes from Plectropomus leopardus, assembly GCF_008729295.1. NCBI lineage: Eukaryota > Metazoa > Chordata > Actinopteri > Perciformes > Serranidae > Plectropomus > Plectropomus leopardus. Next base: position 15,140,740 of record NC_056474.1, read on the forward strand.
TAAGCAATAGCAACTTAATCAGACCAAGATAATGTGACTTAGCTAAACTGTTGTGTTTACATGGCAGTATTTAGAAAACTGATTGTGTTTGATCAATAAAGTACAACAAAAAGTGATTAGTTCACTGAATTGTTTTCATTTTATCAAAATGCCTTTCTGAGTCTCGTACAACAAGACCACTGTTTATGGACCAAAAACTGAAAAAAACAAATCCACTTTAAAGCTATATAATTTTTTATTTTTTTTTTAAATACCCATCTAAATCCTTCTCTTTGACTTATGATATTAGCAGGACCCATGTCATCCCATTTGATCACAAACAATACTCAGTCAAACTTCAACCAACTTGCAAAATACATAAAATTGTCCAGTTAAGTTCAATTAACCTGGTTTTACTCAAAAATCTAAGTTGCTATCACACATTAGTTCACTGTCAGTCATTTTTAAGTTGCATCAACTTCACAAAATTAAGCAAATACAAACAAAACTTAAGTAAGCTTAACAATAAATAAAAGTAATAGAAACATTTACTTGCCTTTATCAAGGCAATCGGTTTTCTAGATCTACAACAGTAAGATCAGCTTGTGAGTATACAGCGTATACGATCCTGATTTTAAATGAAAATAACAGATGTTCCCAGAACTGAACCCAAACCTGTTAGTGAAACATGTCTAAAAATAATATTTAGATGACACAGAATGAGGAGGAACGCGAAACTCTCTCTCCCTGTCTCTCTGTCTGCCTCTCCCTCCCTGTCCCTCCCGCCTCCTCCTCATTCCTCACAGTGGCAGCGCTGGCATAGCATCGTTCACAATATCCTGAGCCGGGAGCGAGCTGCGGTAGCTGCTGCCTGACTGTGCGCACCTCCTTACTCAGATCCCTCCGGGCCGTCATAGCCGGTAGGCGTGCGGCGACAAAACCTGGCTGCACAGCGTCAGCGCAAAACAGTGCTATTTTCTGACACGACCTAAATTATTACAGCTGTAAACGCGTAACCTAATTCTTTCATCTCTCTTGCTTTTCCCTCTCCCTCTAGGTGATCCAAAAAGAAGAAGAAGGAAAAAAAAAAAAACTGGATACACGAGATAGGGGAGTCATCCCGGGCACAACGTGAGAAGATTCAATTGTCTGAGGAAAAAAAGAATAAATCTGCCCAGTCCACATCGGCCCCTAGGAGAGGGAAGAGACGGGACCTCTGCGCTGTGAAGAGTCGCTCCTCTGCCGTGCAGCAGTGCGCGGAGAGCAGACGCACTGAAAGGGCAGCGGGGCTTCAGGAAGGTGGAGGATATTTTACGCACAGCAGCACTTAGTAGCCCCGTTTGACACGCGGCCACTCGCTGGGAGTCTCCTGCTCCGTTCAGGACTCAAAGCTTCGCCTCTTGGTCGGATTTGCACTTGACTAAGTCCACGCGCAGCAGCCGACAGGGATGGATTCCTTCATCATAGCGGCTTTGGCAGTGTGCTCTCTAACGGCACCAGCCTATGGGGACAAAGGGACCAGCAAAGCCCGGAGTTGTTCGGATATCAGGCAGTTTTATAGCGGGAAAGGATTCACTCTGGATGGTGTCCCCCAGTCTGAAATATCAGGTAAGCTCCTTTTGAAATGACAGCTTGACCAAAGTCTGCTTCCCTCATGTCGTGTGCACTCTCTCTGTGTGTTCAGACACACTTTCAGGATCATCTACCTGTCCAAATACAGCACATTTTGATTTAAACCGTGCCATAAAATGTTCAGCACACTGTCAACCCCCATACAGTTGCTATAAACTCATTGCCACTGAGAACCATAATCCCTCTGCAAGTCCCCCGAGGAATGTTAGTCTATTTTGGGGCCAAAGTTGCACCTGCAGTAGCAGCATTTATTGTGTAAGTGCTGGTGTGTATTTGTGACCTATGCTGTAGAAATGAATGATCCTGAAAATGAACGATTGTGTGCATTGGGTCACAAACTGCACACAATGCTGTTGGCACACAGGGAACTGCAACTTAAAAAAAACGGCATGTTAACCACAAGCTTAAAAGAGTGTACTTTGTTTTGTTGTGAGAGTGAGCAAACCCTGTTTCTATCTTTGTACCTTTATAAACCTGTAGTCACACTCATTTTAGTCACGTGGTAAAGCAGAGGAGCTCTAGCTCTCGGCTGTTTCTCAAGATGAAACACTTCTTTGAACAAGATATCAAGACGTTACAGACATGTCGCACACAATCTCTGTGTTTGATCCCTGATCAGAATTAAGAGGATGTCCCTTCAAATTCTCACACACACTTGACATTTTCAGAAACAGAGAAGCAGGATCAGCACCTCTGTTTTTGTTCTTGTTTCCTAGTTTCCCTTCACCCTGAACTAAGCTGGTACTCATAAAGACACTCCCTCATCTTTCCTCTCCTTTAAGCTATATCAGGTCTGTATATGAGGAATTCATCCTTACAGATAACCAGACAGTCACTTGACCATGTGCTGTAACCACACAAATATGATGTTGTTCACTGTGTCATTCATGGTCTGATGTCAGACAGTCACAAGCCCCTCTGCAGTTCAGATGATTACACGTGTGCCTCCTCTGGAATTCAGTGCAACGCTTTCACACACAAGCACACACGCACACACACACACACACACACACACACACTTTACTGCAATTTCAGGTTCTACAGTTACAGTGTCATACATGCATGGACAAGACAGGAGACTGTGACCATGCATGCTTAGACAACCACTTTTCTGTGCACGGAATAAAAGGAAATAGATATAAATTCTGAGGTTGCATACTTTTTGATTTATTGTCTCCAAACTGCCTAATCAGTAAATGTGGAGAGTTTTTATTCAGAAGTTAAGTGCAGAAGGTATAATATCTGAAGTTATCTAGAGGAAATAAGTGTGGATGTGCGCAATGATTCTTACTGTAACACCACAACAGTCCCTCCCAATCTGATAACAAACCCTTTCCTCGAAGAGACCCTCCAGACTCTGCGTCAGTCACCTTCTCTGTGTTGTTCAATTCATTTTCCACAGAGTGCCCCCCCCCCCCTCCCCGTGAAGACAGAGATGTTTGTCCATTAGCACAGGCTGATTGGCACTGAGACATACAAGGGTGACTTTCTGCAGTATTCACCTAAAGGTCACCCACTCCTAAAGTAGAAACTGCTCTATTTTCTGATAGCATATGGGCTCTCGCACAGCACGGCTGCAGAAAGAGCATTGTGCTGTGACAGAAATAGAACGTATATAACGTGCTGTGGGTTTTACTTTTCGCCCTACAGATTTTAGGTGTTTCCCTGTGATATCACTCGGGTTTCTAACTATACAGAGCTGCCACTAAGATGCATAAATGGAGCATTAAGAGTGGAACACGATATCCGATGCAAAGACACACAGTAGATCTTTCCCAGTGATTGCACTGACAGGATAGGAGAGATTATAAGATTTGAGGGTGGGGCAGTAATGTGATGAAACTGTTAGCTCATGTCATCACGCCATACATCATAAGGTAATGAGGGCCAAGTAGTAACTGGACACTTCTAATTTAATTGATTGACCATACTGAATAAATCATTTGACAGAATTAACGCCAGCCCCGGTGCCTTAGAAAATCCCCTTTTCTTCCAAATGTCTGTAATCTATAACGCTTTAAAGATAAAATCTGTCTTGTCATGACACCACCTATCCCTCTTGTTTCAATCAATGATGTGGAGCTTACTTAAGTCTGGGGTCAATGCATTTTTAGTAAGAGAGAAAATAAGGGAGTGAGACAGACACTGAGTGCCAAGGCAAGATGGATAGAGAACTGAGGGAGAAAAGGAGAGATGCAGAAGTGGATAGATGTGGGACAGAAAGAGAGATAGTGGCGATTTGGCTTTGACAATATTTCTCCTTGTGTCCCCCGTCTCTTGGCTCTCAAGCATAAATAACCGCTCATCTGCTCCAGTCTGGCATATTAAACACCTGAGTAAAATATGAAAGCTTTAATTTATGCCTCCAAATTATGAGCCACCTGGATGCCGTGCATGATCCCTGACATCTAAAGAAGGATATTTCCTGCTGTGGCACCAGAGCTTGATCAACGTAATGTATTGGCCGGGCCTGACTCAAGGTCACATGCTGAGTACATCACCCTGAGTCAGACT